>NW_024412388.1:7153764-7187095 GCF_014898765.1 Herpailurus yagouaroundi | reverse complement strand
AAAGAAAGAAAGAAAGAAAAGAAAAGAAAAGAAAAGAAAAGAAAAGAAAAGAAAAGAAAAGAAAAGAAAAGAAAAGAAAAGAAAGAGGGACGCCTGGGTGGCTCAGTCAGTTAAGCGTCCAACTTTGGCTCAGGTCATGATCTCACGGTTCGTGGTTTCAAGCCCCACGTCGGGCTCTGTGCTGACAGCTCAGAGCCTGGAGCCTCCTTCGGATTCTGTATCTCCCTGTCTCTCTGCCCCTCCCCCACTCGCACTCTGCCTCTGTCTCAAAAATAAACATTTTTTAAAAAAGAACGGACGAACGAACGGAGAACTACCTGAATTTTCTACATTTAGGGAAACAATCAGTACATCTAATGATGGAAAACCCGGTAGCCATTAAAAATGATGTTTTAATTTCTAAGCATACAAGAAAATGCTTATAATGCCATGTTAAGTTAAAATGCAATATATAAAACTGCATACAATAGGATTTTAATGATTTATTCATCGATTCCACAAACTTGAACCAAGCCCCAATGTTTCAGGCAGAAATAAATGGGCTTTGGAAATTAAAAATGAATGTGACTTATTCTCTGCTGTCAACCTAGCAGGGGAAACAGACACAAAAGCAGATTGCTCTAACGCAATATGATGAGAACAGAAGCAAAGCCAAACCAGAGTGGGGCCCGCAGGAACATGGGGTGTTGAGGAAAAGGTTCTAGGGGAAGGTGACACATCAGCTGAGTCCTGAAAGACGGAGAGCTTGTAATGCTCAGGGAGGCAGGGCTTCAGGAAAAGCAGAGAAACAGGAGCAAGGGACAATAGCGTATGTCAAACACACGCAGTTTATTTATTTTCTTAATGTCTATTTATTTGGAGAGAGAGAGTATGTCTGCAGGTGCCCATTTGCACACGTGCATACATGAGCAGGGGAGGGACAGAGAGAGAGAGAATCCCAAGCAGGCTCCGCACTGTCAGCACAGAGCCCGACGCCGGGCTCGATCTCACAAACCGTGAGATCGTGACCAGAGGAGAAATCAAGAGCCAGATGCTTAACCAAGTGAGCCACCCAGGGGCCACGCAAATATAAATACACGCAGTTAAAAAAAAAAGACAACAGGAGTTGGAGTCACTTGTGCCAAGCCCCACCACAGCAAACCAAGACTTAATGCCTCACCTGACATCAGTTTCAACCTCTCCCAGAAACGTGATCTTAAAGCAGTAAATCTGGAATTTCCTGACAGCCCCAGTGAGGTGATGATCTGCCTGACAGACCCCTCTGGCTCCCAAGGAAAGATGAGGTACTCCACTCTGTCTTTGTTCCTTAACCCCCTTCTGCCCAGAAAAGTCTCCCATTGGGTTCGGCTCTTGGGAACTCCTTTCCATCTGCTAGATGGGGTGTTACCCTATTCATGATTCATTGAATAGAGCCAACTTGATCTTTAAATTTACTCAGTTGAATTCTGTGTTTTAAAAACACACAGAGAAAATAACAGAAGTCCATGAAGTAATAGGCCAAAAAATTAACAATGATTACCTCTGGATAACAGGATTATAGGTAAGTCTTTCTCTTCCCTTAATTCTTGATTCTAGAAGTCTTCTCACAAAGAATCATACAGAATTCAGCAAATTTATGCTGCTGAATTTATAGTCAGAAAAAAAATCAATTTAAATGAAGAAGGTAGACTACAAAGATTTCTAAAAGCTTTTCAAGTCCTACAAACCTGTGATCCTAAGAGGAAAAAAAATCACATTAGAAGATTTAGCTTAGGGGTGCCTGGGTGGCTCAGTTGGTTAAGCACCGAACTCTTAATTTTTGGCTCAGGTCATGATCTCACGGTTCGTGCGTTCAAGCCCCATGTCGGGCTGTGCGCTGACAGCATGGAGCCTGCCTGGGATTCTCTCTCGCTCTCGCTCTCGCTCTCACTCTCCCCACTCTCTGTGCCCCTACCCCACTCGCTCTGTGTGCCAATTAATTAATTAATTGGAAAAAAATAAACCCTAACCTAGAAGAAAAAAGTACCCTTGGATGGTGAGATTCTGAACAAAGATTTTGTTTTTACCTTCTGTTTCCGATTTTCCTTTTTATTTTTGCCTCTTGATACAATGAACCTAAAGTAGATTTAATTGTCGAATTGACAGAACTCTAATCCTACCTCTAATAGCAAAGCACGAAAGGGAGACATCAGAAGAGAGGAACAGGCCACTGGTCATTTTCCTGCCAGTGAGCCCCGTAAGTGCTGACACACGTGGATCTGACGGCCCAGATCCCCTTGCCCAGGCTGACCAATGAAGGACCAAGCCCCCCAGTCAGCTGAGAACTGTCACAGGACACGCAGGGCACGGTGGAAAGAGAAGAGTACGTACGGGAGCACCGCGTCGTCTGCGAACCTCAGTTTTCCAGTCATCTGCCTCCCTTCCCACATTACTCACCCAGCTCAAACGATGTTGACTCCAAGCACAAAGCGCCTAACTGCCGTAGCACCTCTCTTCTCCAAAGGATAGTATGACCAGGTCCGGGACCAACCCGCAAGTCAAAACCTTTGTGAAGCAAATAGTGCTTTGGCCCAAATGCTTCTCACCAGCCCCAAAGTGTCGCATGGGGCAGAGGAACTCTGGGGGCTCCCGTCTAATTCTCCTTCTCAGAAGAGTCCTGGTTTGGATGGGACCGTTTCAGGGTCGCCCTACATGCTTCTGACAGTCCTCCTTGTACTCCTGCGCCTCTCTTCACCGGCATACCGCCGGCCACGCTTCCTCTCCCTGAGAAAGGAAGGCGGACGAGGCAAGTTACCTCACTTCCTCCACCTGGCTGAAGAAAGCTCTCAAAAATAAAGCACAAAATTCTTGAGAAGGCCAAGTTCCAGCAATTACTAGCAAAATATGCAAAATACACAAGATCTCCTACCGCCTTGGCTGCAACAGAACCAAAGAAATAGCTATCAGAAACAGACTGTAAACTGTATTTTCTAGAGGGAAGAAAAGGTTGTGGCCCTTCTAATTCTCTAATGTAATCCGGTGATTATATAGTTTCCATTACAAGTTTTCTAAACTGCAACAATCATTAATAGCAATACTTTCTGCCTGATCAATAATATGGAAAACATTAAGTAGGCGGGCTGAGAACCAAAGGCATAACCTGCCTGATTACCGAAAGTACTTTCCCGAGTCACCTGTAATGCTGAAAATATTATTAGCTCAAATTAGGATAATAGCTCATAGGAATAAAGCCTTATTCTGGACTCTTCATCAACAATTGCCATTAGAACAATTTTTTTTTTATTTTTTTTAACGTTTATTTATTATTGAGAGACAGAGAGACACAGAGCATGAGCAGGGGAGGGGCAGAGAGAGAGGAGACACAGACTCTGAAGTAGGCTCCAGGCTCTGAGCTGTCAGCACAGAGCCCGACGCGGGGCTCGAACTCACGAACTATGAGATCATGACCTGAGCCGAAGTCGGATGCTCAACCGACTGAGCCACCCGGGCGCCCCAGAACAATTTTTTTTTAAATAAACATTCCACTTGAGAGTAAAACGAAGAACCAAGCAGTGGATGATGGAAATGCTACTCTGTGGCCCCATCTTCATGAAGTCTTCTACGCGATGAGCTCTCCCATGGCTGGCTCTGGTCACGATACTCGCCGCACCCCTTTGTAGCCGTGTTACCTCTCTCAGCCTTGGCTTCCCCATTTAGAAGAAGGTGATGACATAAATATTACTTACCTCGCAAGAGTCATCAGAGATAAAGGTAATGTAACATACCACCTGAATCGGTATCTTTTTATCAGTCTGCAGTCTGTCTCCCCCAAGCAGGAAGTTAGCTCCAAGAGGGAAGAGACTTGATGAACCACATCCTGCCGCCTCCCCAGTAACAATGCCTAATACAGACAGTGCTCAGTAAATATTTATTGGACGAATAACAAGTGTCCACCTGACACACAGTAAACAGCTATTACTTTTTTTATGTAACTTTAGCCTCCAAGTTTTCTCCACCACTTTGCTCTTTTCCACCTTCCTTTTAGGCCCAGACACTGTTTTCCTTGGGCTTGGGGCTCTGTCTCACCCAAACAATATGAATTCTAGCACAGCTACTAAAAATCAGCATCAGATCTATTACATGATTGTGAAACTGGCCCCAGGAGAAACTATTAGGACCAGGAGCCTGAGTCTGCCAGTGTTATACAGCAGAGAAACATCCTGAGAGTAGGACTGTTTTAATTAGATTCGGTTTTTATAAAAAATGATTCTTGGGGCGCCTGGATGGCTCAGTCGATCAAGCGTCCAACTCTTGATTTCGGCTCAGGTCATGATCTCACAATTCGTGAGTTCGAGCCTCATATCGGGCTCTGCGCTGGCAGCATGGAGCCTGCTTGGGATTCTCTCTCTCCGTCTCTCTCTCTCTCTCTACCCCTATCCCGTTTGCTCTTTCAAATTAAATAAATAAACTTAAAAAGAATTTTTTTTAATGATTCTTGCAACTACAATGTTATGCCCTCACCAAAAAGATCCCAAGTGATAGAAAGAGATGGTCTGGGCCCCACCCTCACCTTTGATCCCACCTGGTTAAACCGACAAGACCAAGTGGCAGCTACTTCTGACACTATTCCATAAAACGGATTCTAGTCCCTGAAAGGGACCAAGTGAAACAGACACCATTAAACATTTTAACAGAATTGTTTAAAATCCAGGTATGGGGCGCCTGGGTGGTGCAGTCGGTTGAGCGTCCGACTTCAACCAGGTCACAATCTCGCGGTCCGTGAGTTCGAGCCCCGCGTCGGGCTCTGGGCTGATGGCTCGGAGCCTGGAGCCTGTTTCCGATTCTGTGTCTCCCTCCCTCTCTGCCCCTCCCCCATTCATGCTCTGTCTCTCTCTGTCCCAAAAATAAATAAACGTTGAAAAAAATAAATAAATAAATAAATAAAATAAAATCCAGGTATAAGGAAAGTTTCTTAAATCGACTCACAAAATAATGATTGCTGAAACCCAAGTGTAAATTCTTCTGGAAGAGGATTCACGCGTTTCCTCTAATCTCTACCAAAGCTCTATATTCACACGCACTCTGAATCCTAAAGCCGGTGTTCCAGAAGATCTATATACAACCGTGTCCAAGAAAGCGTGCTCTTTCGGGGAGAGAAAAATACTCATCTGGCCACTACGTGTCCATCAAGTTCTTGGTGTGAATAAAGATTTCCTTCCTAGCGTGGACTGTTCGTGTTAACTTCCTCCTGCAGGTTATGCATCAGCCCCCTGCCAATGCTAACAAGCCCTTTTTAAAATCAGAAATGATGGAGCGCGTGGCTGGCTCAGGCAGTTAAGTGTCCGACTTCGGCTCAGGCCACGATCTCACCATTCATGAGTTCGAGCCCCGCGTCGGGCTCTGTGCTGACAGTTCGGAGCCCGGAGCCTGCTTCAGATTCTGTGTCTCCCTCTCCCTCTGCTCACGCTCTGTCTCTCTCAAAAATAAATAAATGTTAAAAAAAATTTAAAAAGAAAAGAAAGAAATGATGGGGGGGCCTAGCTGGCTCAGTCAGTGGAGCCTGCGACTCTTGATCTGAGAGTCATGAGTTCAAGCCCCACATTGGGTATGGAGCCTACTTAAAATAACAAAAATTTTTTTTTAATTTCTTAAATAAATAAATAAATAAATAAAATTTAAAAAGTCACATTTTCACAGAACCCTCTTGTCCCAGGATAGGTGAATGTGCTTGTCACTATAGGTAACAACATCACACAAAAAAGATGAAGAGGTATCCCATGGGACACCTCTACGAGCATTTTCTGCCACATGGCATTCACTTAAAATTCTCCCACTCATAACCCATTCTAATCCTAAGATCTCAGGGCAAAAGACTGCTTTATTCACATTACCCTAGACCACAATTCACCAAACTTTCTTGAACGTGAGGACGTCTGTACAAAGCAAAAACAAATGAACAAACCAGAGCCCTTCCAGATGACCCCCTCACCTGCCCCAAGTTGTCCTGGAGGGAGAAAAAAAAACAAAAAACAATGTGGCACTTCTTTTGATGATACTCCATGGAAATGATATCTGATCTGTACTTATCATAAGTAAAAGATTAACTAATGTAAAAGGAAAAGGTTCATTAATTAATCATTATTCATCAAACACAAACATACACAGGCTGTGACACGTTAGCATCCTAAGACAAAAATGCCATAAACGATAATCTAAATATCGACTATACGTAACTGGTGTTCAAAGCTCAACGGGGGCTATGATTTTTTTTAACTGGCCCACAAAATAATTACCGCCAGGGGCGCCTGGGTGGCGCAGTCGGTTAAGCGTCCGGCTTCAGCCAGGTCACTATCTCGCGGCCCGTGAGTTCGAGCCCCGCGTCAGGCTCTGGGCTGATGGCTCAGAACCTGGAGCCTGTTTCCGATTCTGTGTCTCCCTCTCTCTCTGCCCCTCCCCCGTTCATGCTCTGTCTCTCTCTGTCCCAAAAATAAATAAAAACGTTGAAAAAAAATTAAAAAAAATAATAATAATAATAATTACCGCCCAAACCAAAGGGTAAATTCCTCTGGCAGATCTATATACAATATGGAAAAAGTGGCTGTTGGGGATTTTCTTTAATTTTTAGCATTTTTTTCCCATCATCTGGTCTCAAAAAAAAAATTTACTGTCTGCTTTTTTCTGGTCATATCATTCACTACCCTAAACAGGACAATTTTATGAGTAAATCAAATCACACATAGAAAGTTCTACTGAATTGATTACAAAGGTTGCTAGATATTTTTAAATTTTCCACCAATTTTCATTTCTTTCTCAGAAATAGGTTTTCCCCATTAGGCCATCCATATCATACAGAACTTTTCTAGTTCTAACATGAAATGTACTTTATTATTTCTGAAAACTGATCATCTGTACATGATTATTTTTGGTCAGTCATATTACCTGACTGGCCAGCACAGATTAAGTATTTACAAAGAAACACTAACATTTTAAAAAACTAGGCTTTGGATGACATCTTTTTTTATTTAAAATTTTTTAAATGTTAAAAGCAACATGAGTTGCAGGGTTTGGGTTTTTTTTTCCTTTTTTTTTTTTTCTTTTTTTTTTTTTTAAGTAGGCTCCACACCCCAACTGGAGCTTGAACTCACGACCCTGAGATCAAAAGTCACACACTCTACTAACTGAGCCTGCCAGGCACCCCATACAGTTTTAGTTTTAAAACAATTCATAGTTCCAAAAAGAAGTGTTTCTACTATAAAAGTATGACCAAAATACATACCATACTGGGTATGTATCAAAAATCTTGATTCTTAAAAAAGTGAATCTGTTGGATGAAGTGAAATAAGTTATCCAAAGATTCCAAATCACATATACGTAGAAAATTGTTTAGCATCTCAAGAAACGCTATTAATGACATCGCACTACAGTCAGACACATACTAACATTTTCCCCATAAGGACGTGAACATCTCTGTTTGTTGAGTTTTCATATGGTCTTCTATAATCTTGGGACCGAGTCAGACTCTTCCCAGACATATATCCACCTGCACAGAGAAAGCCACAACAGAGCAGGACCAGCTACAGAACCGGCCTGGTGTCAAATGAAAACACAGAGCGTCTTGCTCAAAATGTATTAAGAATTACGGGGCGCCTGGGTGGCTCAGTCGGTTAAGGGGCCAACTTCGGCTCAGGTCATGATCTCGCGGTCCGTGAGTTAGAGCCCCGCGTCGGACCCTGTGCTGACAGCTCAGAGCCTGGAGCTTGTTTCCGCTTCTGTGTCTCCCTCTCTCTGACCCTCCCCCGTTCATGCTCTGTCTCTCTCTGTCTCAAAAATAAATAAACATTAAAAAAAAAAAATGTATTAAGAATTCCGAGACAGCAGCAGGCGAAGCATGAAGCCAAGTATGCCTTAAACCATCTAACTGTAGGTCACATGCCCGTGACGTCCGCCCTGGTGACAAGTATAGACACAGATCTGACAGAAGACCCTGACCTGATATGATTCTAGAAGAATGCCTGGCAGATTATAGGTACTCACTATGATCCGCCTGGAAATCCTAGGAGCTTGGCTCCCAAAAAGGCCCATGAAAACAAAGCACTATCTCATTTAGTCAGAACATTTAACTAATTAAATTACCATGACACTAGTACACGTCTAGAATCTATACCTAACACCGACAGAGCACAAAGGAACAATGTGCACTGGATACATTTCACAGGGTTTAATTCAAAAGCTAATTAAGGGGCGCTCAGTCGGTTGAGTGTCCGACTCTCGATTTTCGCTCAGGTCCTGATCTCGCGGTTCCCGAGTTCAAGCCCCGCATCAGGTTCTGCGCTGACAGAGTGGAGCCTGCTTGGGATTCTCTCTCTCCCTCTCTCTCTGCCCACCCCCCGCCTGCGCTCTAAATAAAGAAATAAACATTTTAAAAAAAGAAGAAAAAGAAAGCTAACTAAGTCAAGGCCCAGCACTTCTTTTTTTTTTTTTTTTTTAATTTTTTTTTTCAACATTTATTTATTTTTGGGACAGAGAGAGACAGAGCATGAACGGGGGAGGGGCAGAGAGAGAGGGAGACACAGAATCGGAAACAGGCTCCAGGTTCTGAGCCATCAGCCCAGAGCCTGACGCGGGGCTCGAACTCACGGGCCGCGAGATCGTGACCTGGCTGAAGTCGGATGCTCAACCGACTGCGCCACCCAGGCGCCCAAGGCCCAGCACTTCTTAATGCCAGGACTCAAAGGACACCTCTCTTCTCGGCCTGACTACTGTCTTCAAAGAATTAGACAAGATGAAAAGATACAGCAGCTGGTGAGCAGTTAACACGATGACATCCAATTCAGAGATTCCTCCCCACCACCTCCCCAGCCCTGCAGGACCAGCAGGCCCTTCAGAAGACAAACGCAGTCATCTGGTTTGGGTAGACTGCATCACCTCGGGTTTTATTTCTTACTTCTGGTATGTGACGTTTCCTCCCGAGACTTCTCAGGTCCTGTCTGCACAGCACCCCCCTGCTTTCAAACCTCCTGGCTCCACCTTCACCCCCAGGACCTCGAGGCCACCTGATCACTCCAGATTCTAGAAAAAGGGAGGAGAAGGCCCGACAGGTGACAACAGAATCGCTTAATACTGAGTGAAGAGAGACTTCAGGAAGTGTAAGGGGTAGAGGGAGAAAATTCCAACCCAACCTTTCACACAAGCCAGGGCCTGTGCACTAAGAGTAGCCAGTAACGTGCTGCCTGTTACGTTCTTGGCATTCTGACAGGCATACCTCGCTTTCCGGCACTCCCGCTTCTCGGCACTTTGCAGACACGACGTTTTTACAAATTGGTGGTTTGTGGCAACCCTGCATCGAGCAAGTCTCTCGGTGTCATTTTTCCAACAGCATTTGCTCACTTTGCCTCTCCGTGTCACATTTTGGTAATTCTCGCACCATTTCAAACATTTCATTATTGTTATAGTTGCTATGGGGAGCCATGAGCGGTGATTATGACTCACTGAGAGCTCAAATGATGGTGAGCATTTTTGTAGCGATAAGGTATTTTTAAACTAAGGTGATACATCTTTATGCTACATTTACATACATATAAATATACATTTAATGCTATTACACACCTAGCAGACTACAGTAAAGTGTAAACCTAATTTTATATGCACGGAGAAACCAAAAAACGCACGTGACTTGCTTTATTCTGATATCTGCTCTATTAGAGTGGTCTGGAGTGAACCCTGCGGTATCTCAGGAGGTATGCTGTGCATGCAAAGGGTTTGTTAGATTGTTATACGGGCACCAACTGAAGTTCTAATTACGTACGGTTCAATCTGACTCCAAGAGAGAGAACTGATATGTCCCAGGAACCTACTCTGCCCAGGGCAGTGTGCTAGACTTTACATATGGCTGCAATTAATGTGAAGCACAGTGCCATGAGATAGGAACTCACACCCCAGCTTCACCAGCTGAAAGAGCTGAGGCTCAGAAGGTACTTTGCCCAGCATCATCCAATTGGTGGGTTTGCTTAAAACCCACGTTTCTCTGACTCTGAATGACATTCTGTCGATAAGGTTTCTTCCGAGTGCCTCCCTTTAGCTAACGCAATTTCACGCAGCAGCAACAAAAAACGATTACGACACGAGAAATGGGAGTCACGAAAAGACAGCTTATATTCAATTCCTGCATTGGACAAATATTTATTGCGGGCCACTTTGTGCCAAGCCCTGTGCTGAGAGCTGGATAAAAAACAGTGAAGGGCAGGGGCGCCTGGGTGGCGCAGTCGGTTAAGCGTCCGACTTCAGCCAGGTCACGATCTCGTGGTCCGTGAGTTCGAGCCCCGCGTCGGGCTCTGGGCTGATGGCTCAGAGCCTGGAGCCTGTTTCCGATTCTGTGTCTCCCTCTCTCTCTGCCCCTCGCCCGTTCATGCTCTGTCTCTCTCTGTCCCAAAAATAAATAAAACGTTGAAAAAAAAAAATTTTTTTTTAAATTAAAAAAAAAAAAAACCAGTGAAGGGCAGTCAAGAGCTTATGTTGCAATAGTTGGTCGGCTGGGCCAACAGACAATTCCAGCGCAGTGTGATTAGTGTCAGGAGAGAAGAGAGTTTCATGAAACACCTTTTTCTGTTCTCCCTGCTTCTCCCCGGGTCCTCCTCCTCCAGCTTCTGCTGACTCTCAGTGGTGCAGAGGGCTGGGGGGGGGGGGGGGGGGGGCATATCTGGCTATGTCTGATACATTGTAAAACCTTTCAGATCAGCAAATACCCAGCCCTATCCGATTTTTCACCATCTCCAGTGTTTCCTCAGTGGTTCTAATAATGTCTACAATCGATTTCAAAAGAATGAATTTTCACAGAGTTTGCCCAGAGTAAGAAACAACTGAAACATGTATCCTCACCACAGAATTTTCTCAATGTCAAAATTCCTGACCATCGCTAAAGCCTAACTCGATCCTTCCTCCCAGAGCTTCTCGCTCTGACTTTCCCCAGTCAGCAATAAGTGCCCCCTGACGGCAGTCCCTTTCCGTAAATATCTACGGGAGCACTTGAACTCTAGCTGCCTGTGTCCCTGTCTCCCCACTGGAGTGTGAGCTCGCTGAAGCAAAAGACTGGGTCTTAATCATATTCGAGGCGGTATCTCTACTTGTGTGTCCCTCAGTATCTAGTAAATATCCCACCTATACTTGTTGAAAGTTAACAAAGGGAATTAACAATATTTTACCATCTACATATCTGCCACTCTTATTTTTTTATTAAAGCTTTTAAAAATTAACTATAATACAATCTAGTGTTCCTCTGATTACGGTTCAAGATTGATATGTGAAACTCTTCAGGTCCAAAACACCCTGCTAGGGATAATATACAAAATCTCACCTCTGTGCCTCCACTTCCTACTTCAGGGAAAGGAACTGAGTAAACACTGAGTAAATAAAGCGATCGGTGATTATAACCAAGAACGGTAAAAGATAAAATTAAAAAAAAAATTTTTAACATTTATTTATTATTGAGAGACAGAGAGACCCAGAGCGTGAGCAGGGGAGGGGCGGGGGGAGACACAGAATCCAAAGCAGGCTCCAGGCTCTGAGCTGTCAGCACAGAGCCTGACGCGGGGCTCAAACTCTCAAACTGCGAGATCATGACCTGAGCTGAAGTTGGTCGCCCAACCAACCGAGCCACCCAGGTGCCCCAAAGATAAAATTTTTAAAGATAGGCTCACCAAATATTTTCTTCCCACTTCTTAAACCCATGACGTCTACCATCTATACAGGGCTCCTCAGCCCTGCCTATGCCTCACTCTTGAGCTCTCTATTCTCTCCTCCCATTCTCCCATTCCCTCTTGAACCTATTCACCAGCAATGAAACTGGTCCTGTCAAAGTCACCAATGACCTCCACGTTGCCAAATCCTATCGTCAAGGTCTGGTCCTCCACTAACTTACTTTATTGACATTACACAGAGTTGAACACTCCCCTCTTCTCCTGGATGCCAGGACTGCATGCTCTCTTGACCTTCCTCCGACCTCAGGGGCTGTCCCCTATCAGTCCTTTTCCGGGTCCCGTTTATCTCCTCCCCACCTCTAAATGCTGGAGGAGCTCAAGACTCAGCCCTCTCACCTCCTCTCTTCTCCATTTATGTTCACTCCCCAGGTAATCTGTCCATTCTCCTGATTTTAATACGGACACATCCTGATTGGTATCCCCAACTCCAACCTCCTTCTTGGGCTGCAAACCCAACATACGTCAACAAGCAACTTAACATCTCTACGTGGAAAACTGATAAACAATAAAATCATAATAGGACTGAAACATAACTTAGTTTCTCCCTCCAATCTTCTTTCAATTTTCCTCATTTCAGTACACAACAACCCCATTTTTCAAGCTGTGTAGGTTAAGATTCTTGATATGACTATGGTAGAGATTGCTAGTTGCCTCCTAATTACACATTCAGCCTACATTTGGTTGTGGCCACGTGACTCAGTTCTGGCCAAGAAGGTATAAGCAGTCACGTGTGATACTTTGGGATGACGTCCTTAAGGGATAGGAACACGCTCTTTCCCCCTTTAGTCCCCAAGTACTGGAATGCAGACATGCGCGTAGATGCTGGAGCCGCCATACTGGACTACGAGCCAGAAGCATCAACTGAGGACGACAGAGTACGAAACAAAATGAGTCTGGCTCCCTAGTAATCATGAAATTACTAAACCAGCTTCTCAACCACCTACTCAGATTTTTACTTGACAGAAAAATAAGCTTCTATCTTGTTTAAGCCATTATTATTTTGGATCTCTGGGCTGCAGCAGCCAAACCAATATCCTAACTAAGGCACAGAATTTGGAATCTGGAAGTAATCAACCTAAATAGACTATAAATATGTGGCAATGGCTTGGAGGTCAGCAAGGGCACAGATATTGCAGGATAGGAGGTTGGTAACTCTTAGTAGAGCACAACAAAATATTTGGTAAAACCTGTGACACCTTCAAAAATCGGCTGCATGCCAATATGGCTGATAATTCTAAGGAAACTGGTCGAACAATTCACAATTTGGGTGCTTATTGGCTTCTTGCCACTTTCTAAGCAAGAAGTCCCACAAGAATGAGACAGATTCAAGCTACAAGTTGCTGATCTGCATGCAGAGATAAAAGGGAATATGGGTCTGCCTAAGGTATGTCTACAGCCTACAGTCAAAATCTACTCAGTCTGGTAATTCGGGGGCTAAATCAGGTTGAAAAAGCCAACTCCTTCAGTACCCAGCAGGAAACAAGCAGGAGAAACTGTTCATCCCCAGGAAGGGGACGTTCTCCAATGACCTGTCCCCAGAGGAAAACACATATTGAAAAACCACCACAGAGGGCAAGGGACAAGGGAGTTCCTCCAAGAGAGCAGACCAAGGGCTGCTAAATGGGCAGTCAGGAACTCCTACCACTGCCAAGGCAAGAAGTCCTCACAACGTGGCCTGCCAAGAGCTAACAATGGCTATGAACCGGTGAAGGGTCCGTACTTCCCGTGCTTCCCGTTTCTGAACTGGAGTTTTATTTCCATCATCCTAACCGACTCAATCAGAGTCCATAACTGGGGGGGTGAGGGGAGGCAGTAGACATCTTGTATTCAGTCTACAGGTTCTTGGACTGTATATGAACCAGCCAGAGGTTCTGGGCTCAGAAGCTTACTGAGGGCTGCCTCCTTTGGAAAGGTGCAGTGTGTGTGTGTTCAAGATTTGGGAAGAAGGGTCTGGAAAGAATGGCCTGCACTGTTCTCCCCTTCTAACATAAGAGAACTTTTAGGTGAACACACAGCTACCCAGTAGAACCTGTATTTCTCACTTCCCAGCAAGGAGCTGTGGCCATGTGACTGAGGCCAGTCACATGCAATGAGCTGTGGCCAATGGGCGGTGGGGGAGGCTGAGCAGAAGTGATCGTGTAGCTTCCAAGCTGTGCCATTCAAGAGAAGGAATAGGACCCCCTGCCCCTCTCCTCTTCCCTCTGCTAGGATGCACACACGCACAGACCAAAAGATGGAACCCTATGTTAGGCAAATTGGTACAAGGACACAGTCGGCACCTGGGCCACTAATGAACATAAAGCTGCCTCAGCAGCCCCGGCCTCCTCCCCAGACTCCCATTTGGAGAGGAATAAACATCGATCTGGTGTACAAAGCTGCCATTTCAGGTCTCTGTTACAACGGTCTGCCCAATGATATCCTGACTCACCCGGCCACTCTCGACTCCGCTCTCACGCCCCACGTCCACCCCATCACTCAGTTCTCGGGGCTCCACCCACAAGATATGTGACAAGCCACTTCTTCACACTCACCCTGTCCTGGGATTCCTGTGATGGCCCAACTTTCTCTCTGTTTCCATTTTCTCTCTATGTCAATGCACTTATCAGCATACGATTCCAGGGTGCCTGGGTGGCTCAGTTGGCTAAGCGTCCAACTTCGGCTCAGGTCATGATCTTGCGGTTTGTGAGTTCGAGCCCCACATCGGGCTCTGTGCTGACAGCTCTGAGCCTGGAGCCTGTTTCGGATTCTGTGTCTCCCTCTCTCTCTGCCCCTAACCCACTCGCATTCTGTCTCTGTCTCTCTCAAAAATAAACACTAAAAAAAAAAAAAAAACAAAAAAAAAACCAGCATACAATTCTTTTAAAACATAAATCAGGGGCACCTGGGTGGCTGGCTCAGTCACCCAGGTTGAGCCGTCTGACTCTTGATTTGGCTTAAGTCCTGATCCCAGAGTCATGGGATCAAGCCCCAAGTCGCCTGCTTGAGATTCTCTCTCCCCTTCTGCCCCTCTCCTGCTCATGTGTGCTCTCTCTCTCTAAAAATCATACATTTTTTTTTTAAAATAACAAATATTTGGGGCGCCTGGGTGGCTCAGTCAGTTAAGCAACTGACTTCTGCTCAGGTCATGATCTCATAGTTCATGGGTTCGAGCCCTGTGTCAAGCTCTGAGTTGACAGCTCAGAACCTGGAGCCTGCTTCGGATGCTGTGTCTCCTTCTCTCTCTGTTCCTCCCCTGCTTGTTCTCTGTCTCTGTCTCTCAAAAATAAATAAATGTTAAAAAAAATTTAAATAACAAATATTTGCTTTTTTAAATAAATATATATATTTTTTAATAAATAAAAAAAATAAAATATAAATCAGAATGAAGCACCTGGTTGGCTCAGTTGGTGGAGCATGTAACTCCTGATCTCGGGGTCATGAGTTCTAGCCCCACAATGGACACAGAGATTAGTTTAAAAAAATAAAATCAGGGGCGCCTGGGTGGCTCAGTCGGTTAAGCGTCTGACTTCGGCTCAGGTCATGATCTCGAGGTTCGTGAGTTCAAGCCCCGCGTCAGGCTCTGTGCTGACAACTCAGAGCCTGGAGCCTGTTTCAGATTCTGTGTCTCCCTCTCTCTCTCTGACTCTCCCCCGTTCATGCTCTGTCTCTGTCTCAAAAACAAATAAACGTGAAAAAAAAAATTTTTTTTTAATTAAAGTAAAAAAAAAAACAAACAAAACCCTAAGTCATAATGTAAGACCCATGAAGGCAGGGAATTCTGCCTATATTTTTCACTGTGTATATCCTCATGTTCTAGAGCAATACTGGGCATATATCATATTCCACCAGATTTAAGACGTCACTGATTGTAAGCTGCACTATTATTTTTTGCACCGCCAAGAAAAAAAAATACTGCCCATTAAACCACGACAAAATGACTTAACAACAGACCGGGACAGAGTCGTAAACAGTTGCACCAGCCTCCCATTGCTTTGAAATTTCTTTCAGAGGGAGGTGCAGGGTCTCCGACCTTCAGCTGCACTGCCCAGGTGTGCAAGGCAATCCTTCTCACTGTACGTTCAACTTCAAAATGTGGCACAGTTTCACAAACCTATGGGCTGCCGCCTCTCTAAAGCTCCCTAGCCCTTGGTTCGGGCTCTGCAATTAAACACAGGATGGTGCTCACTCCTCCCACAGCAAACATTTTCTTTACTCCTGTACTGACACCCCACAGATGTTGCCATTCCTCTCTGCATACAAAGTAACATTTGCTTTTACTGCTGATCAAAGTGTGAGTTTGGGGAAGGCATTTAAAATGGCAACTAAATTTAACACCCACAGCACTCAACCGAAGGGGCAGTAACATAAACAGGTACGACCAGGTTTGCACATAAACAGGAAATGACGACTGTGTCACACCTGCCACCTGGCCGACACAGGTCATACCATCAGAAGAAGCATCCCAGTTTCAAAGACGTTAAAACGTCAAGGGGAACAAAAAGGGGGTAGGGAGGGCATCTCACGGTTGACTCAGCCCCACGTGTAAGAACTCAAATTTATGCTGTTAGAATGACTGACGACTTCTGCTACCGGGCCCTAGCTCAGCAGGCTCCAGCCACACTGTGCCTCCTTGCCGTGCTGGGAGCAGACCAAGGATGTGGCCCCTGGTTCCTGCCGTTCCTTGTACCTGGGAACACTCTTCCCCCCAGATGGCTCCCTATCATCCTTAAAAATTTTTTTTTAACTTTTTAAATGTTTATTTATTTTTGAGACAGAGTGTTAGCGAGGGAAGGGCAGAGAGAGAGAGGGAGACACTGAATCCAAAGCAGGCTCCAGGCTCTGAGCTGGCAGCGCAGAGCCCGACGCGGGGCCCAAACTCGGGAACAGGGAGATCATGACCTGAGCCAGAGTCGAACGCTCAACCGACTGAGCCGCCCAAGAGCCCCATGTCATCCCTAAGATTTCTATTCAAAAGCCACCTCCTAAAACTGCACACGCTCCACATCCCCACTACTCTCCACCCCTTTTGCCCATTTGGTTTCTCTTCATAGGCTCATCACCAAATGACATCCCCTGTGGAACCAGCCGTCTATGAGGTTTCCTCCCACCGGAAGGAAGTTCCATCCAGGCAGGGCTCCTGTGGTGTCTACCACGCGGCAAGTAAACAGTAAATATGGTTCAATGAGCTGCTTTCGGGAAGACACCTCCACCTAGACATACTGTAAGCACCTTGTGGGAAAATGCACTCTGTACCAAGCAAAGGCCCGAAGACCCAAGAGCCTCCCATCAGAAGTCTTTCTGTCTTCTTCCCCTACGAGAACACAGGGGCATTTTGACGAGCTCCACTCTTAACAATAAGTAGGGCAATAACTCAAAAGGGACAGTTAAAATGCTGTAAAGATTACAAACTTGCTCAGATTATTTCTGTGTTGGAGGTAGTTTAGTAAAGGAATTGGGAACACTGGAATCAGGGGGCGCCTGGGTGGCTCAGTCAGTTAAGCGTCTGTCTTGGGCTCAGGTCATGAACTCGTGGTTCATGGGTTCGAGCCCTGCGTCGGGCTTTGTGCTGACAGCGCCCGCTTTGGATTCTCTGTCTCCCTCTCTCTCTCTGTCCCTCCACGGCTATTGTACTCTATTTCTCAAAAATAAATGAATAAACATTAAAAAAAAAAAAAAAAAAAAGAACGCTGGAATCAGACCCTGGATTAGAAATCCAGGGTTCTGCCACTTCCTAGCTCTATGTTTTTCAGCAAGTTACTGAATTTCCACTAGTCTCAACTTTCTTATCTGTAAAATGGGGTGACATTACCAACCTTGCTGAGCAGGTTAAGTGCTTAGCACATATTAAGCACTGAATAAGTGTTAGCTGATATCATAACCATTCTCTGTCCCTTGATTAAGATGAACAAAAAGAGTGGAGAAGGGACCCGGGAGGCTACATCCCACTTTCCTCCCAGGCTTGAGGAAGAATCCTCATTATAAAGTGAGTGGCAGCAATGATCTATCGTGGGGGAAAAGTAAGCTTAGGTTCTGAGGCCTGTTACAAAGAAAGAAAAGATCAGAGACAGAGATGTCAGAGTAGAAAGGCCGGGGTGGGGGTCTCTCTATGTTGACTCATCTTTCAATGGTCCAAATACCTGTTTGCTCCTTGTCTGGAATTCCTCAGGCCCCCTCCCCACCCCCACCCCCCCATCCATCCTTCTCTCAAGCCAGAAACCAAGGAATCGACTTCTTCTCTCCTCCCCCACCCCGCCTCCTTTCTATCAATCCAATCACTGCAACTCCAAGTGCGTTAACTTAGATCCTCAGCATTTCTGGGGTCTGCCCTCCTCCACTCCCACTGCCAATGCCTCCCTTCGACTCCCACTCCTCGCTGCTAGACAGCGACACCAGCCTCCTCGTCTGGCCCCCGGCCTGCAGCCACCTTCTTCCAACCCACTTTTACACCCCTTGCCAGGTATCCTTCTAACCTCTTACCATTTCTCAAAGGCTTCTTGCAGTCTTACTGCGGAAGTTCAAACTCCTAGGTACTTCTGAAAACCCTCCAAGATCTGGTGCTGGGCCACCTGCAACCACGCGCCCCCCCCCGCCGCCCCCCCCCCCCCCCAGCAAACTCCTGTCCCCAGTCCCACTACTGCTCACTTTTTTCCTGGGCTCCCCAGTCTCCCTGCCATTGCCTGGCAACCACTGCTCAGCCTTCAGCATCACCTTATCCTGAAAGTCTTCACTACTACACTGCCCTAGCAGGGGTCCCTTCTTGTTTTTCTTGATGCCTTGTGCATCCCTCCACACCAGTACTTAGCGCCCTGCACTGTAACTGCTGGATTCCTACTTATCTCTACCTCCATCCCCATCCCCCAGTTAAATCATAATTTCTTCCAGAAAAACGACTGTCTTGTTTTCTTTCCTAACATACCTAATGCATCTCTGGGAATACACGGCATCTTAAAAAAAAAAAAAAAAAAAAAATGTTTCCTGAGTGAACCATTTTGGAGGTGCGTGATAAAAAGAGTCAGTACCAAAAAGACTATCAACTCGATCACCTCATGAATGCATTCATGAAAAACAACACTTCTACAGAAAAACTACGTAGATCAAGCATGTTAGTAGGATACGTGTATGGAAGCTGCAGTGACTTTATTGCCTGTTGTTAGGCAATACAATGTAGCAGAAAGAGCTTTCAGATCGGGCACCTCGGGTCCGAATTCCAACCCTGTCACCTTCGAAGCCAGGTCACTACGGACAAGTCAGTTAACCTAAATCTCAGCTGCCTCACCTGTAAAATAAGGAAAAGGTAAGGACTGCTTGATGGCACGGCTTTGTTTTGTTTTTGTTTTTTTGAGAAAGAGAGCCAGGGAGAGAGAGACAGAGACAGAATCCCAAGCAGGCTCTGCACTGACAGAACGGGGGTCTGAACTCACGAACCACGAGATCATGACCTGAGCCGAGATCAAGAGTGGGACACTTAAGGGACTGAGCCACCCGAGCACCCCTTGGTCACACTGTTTTATTTAATGAGACAGTGTCTGTCAAGTGCCTGGCACTGAGCAGGCTTCTAAGGCTGTTAATAAACGCCGGTCCCTTTCCACCCAAAGAACACTGCTAAAAAGTGCACGGTCACATATTCTGCATTTCGGAAGGAAGACTTACTTACCCCTCTTCCAAAACCTTGACCACACCCTAACTATCCCAGCCAGCCATCTTGAAGATGAACTAGGTCATAAAGAAGATTTAGCAACCCCCCCCCAAAAAAAAGAATGAAAGAAAAGGAAAAAGCAAATCATCTCAACGCAACTTCATCACTATAGTTGAACACAGTTTACAATACCTGCCCTGCCCTACTCATAGCATCATCTTGGCATATGGAAAACAAGTCTGAGTAGTGTACATACGGAATGTAATGTAAATAGTGAAGCCTTGGAATGTAGGTTCCTGAAGGGAATGAACTTAGTCATGGATCTACTCCATAAAGCAGTGAACTCACTGTAATGTGCTACATAAACAATAAACAGCAAGGAAGTTAAAGACAGGCTGTACTTAGCACAAGAGAAGAAAAGGGTAAGAACTCTAGCTGATCTATGAGAGGGACCAGAAAGTACACATAATGTAAAATCTGAAGCTTCCAGGCTGGTTATATCAACCTCTATTTTCCAGAGACCGTATTCTCACACATTTCCATTTTGTTAAGAGATAAAACTCTGCCTTACCTGATTTCCTAATTTAGCCTGAAAGATCACTGTCTTACCTGTTTTCACCCTGAGATGTATGTTTGAATTTTCAGCAATATGAATGTATTACTTTCTACACTCTCTAACATTCAAATGAAGGTCCCCTATCATATCTGTGACAAGAGTTTCCACCAAGAGAATAACAATACAAGGCAAAAATTCTGGAAATGTCTTGAGACATTGTTCACTTAATCCCAGAATTAAGGAAATGGATTAACAACAACAACAAAAAAGAAACTTAAGATTTTTTTTCCCCAAAAAACTTTGTTCTAGCTTCCACTGAGAGTATATTAACAGCTACCGAACGGTTCCTCTGCGTTCAGGCCACCTAACTGTCGAATATAACTTTATGTTGATTTAATATTAGTAAATTTAAGTTTTCACACTTATTTCAATATTCTTTTGAACCTGAAAAATGCTTTTCTGATCTCCTCCCACAATGATTACATTTGTTCCTCTGTGGTCGCAAAAAAGTTACAACTTCCTCAAGAACTGGGTAAAGTGAAGTACCACCGTTCAGATTATATGGTGCTTCATTTGTTTGAAAACAATTTCTTGGTGAAATCTCCAGTATGACGATTTAGAGAACGTCACGAAAAAAATAATTTCGGGAAGCAAAGGACTACTAAAAACACAAACTTTTTGCCTTAAGAGACATTACCCATTAACACTGATGTTAAAGAAAGGGGACACGGGAGGGGTGGTAAAAATTACCTAAACCAGAGTGCCTCTAAGGGATCTCTTGAGAGTTACCACCCCAAGGAAGGAAACTGTTCAATATTCTTCTAATTTTAGTTACGATTACATTCCTGACGTATTTGAGAAAATAGAGTCAGTAACACAGAATGAGCCATCCTGACTTTCCAAACAGCCAAGGAGCATGACCCACAAAATTATTTGTTTTCGTTCCTAGCTGACACTTGAACTCACCTCTTGCATGCTGCATCCCTGGAGAACTGTAGTCCCTAACTAAATATATTGACTACGCTAGCTGAAACTAAAGCATGTATGTTGTATAGCACAGCCAACCTGACGGATAGCTACTTTCACTGTAGGAAAGTGTTATATGAACTAGTGAAAGAAACAAGGAGGTATGCTGAAGAGAGGGAGGCCAGCAGGGATCCTGAAGGGGAAGCTCCCAATTTGTAAAAAGGAAGGGATCGAAGTCAGTAGGATCGCAGAAAATTCCTGGTACCCTAATTGCCACCGTTTTTAGGACAACCTTATGAAATGATCTCTAAAACATCAAGAAAGGCATCTGTAAGACTCCTTCCAGAAATGATAATGGGAGTTTAAAAGTCATTTCCTTCCATTTGCTTCCTGCACAGAACACAAGTTAGAAAGGGCCAAAAACTGGAGAAAGGCAGAATGAAAGAGAAGTGTGCCAGAGGTCACTAGTACCTGTTAAATTGCAGAATTTAACTGGAATTCACTGAGCTTTTTAGATGTATATTTTGTTAAATACCAAAGAATCTGTCTGTAGGCCACCCCCAAACACAGACGTCTGTTTAATCAACTTATGCAATGCAACAGCCACACATACCTGGGATTTCAAATACTGCCTTTAAAAACACACACCCAGACATTCTAATTCCACCCAAAATTATTTTTTTAAATCTCTGCAGTGAGGCGCGCGTGCACGCACACATTAACTGGATGTAAATGTAGCCTTTCTTGCCTAAACACCCCGAGGAAAAGAATAAACGCCTCGATGTGCTCTCCTCTTCTTCAGACCCTAAAAGCCTCGAAAAGAAGCAAATGGAGTTCAGAATGAAGAAAGAGAGCAAGATAATACAGAACACAACCAGAGACCCACTCAGGGACCCGTTTTATTCTTGGAAAATGTCATCTCCATTCCTTCCCCAAGCCCAAAGGCCAGGCACCACTGGCGCAATACCTTCCTTGTCCAAAGCGCCAAAGAGTTGCCAACTAATCTCCCAAGGTGTCCCCCAACCTCCTCACCTCATCAGCGCTCAGCTCCTCCATCGCTTTTCTCTTAATGGTGAAAGGCGTTAGGGAGAGATCCTTCTGTTCTTGTGACCAGGGCGGGAGGAGGGTGGAAGGTGTCTATCGGGCTGTCTGGTCCCCCGAATGGGGGAGGTTTCAGAATTGCATAGTCAGAGGTTAAAAAATAAGAACACGAGAGGCACTGAACCGCCCTGGCGTCGGTCACTCCAATCGCCCCAGAGACTCCTACAGCCGCTTGTGCCCCGAGGAGCCTCCTTTGGCCGCCACTGCTGCTGCTACAGGGTTATCTTAAGGCGCCACTATTGCCCTCTGCTTCCCAGGTTACCCGGACCAGGGACTCGGGTCTCCAGCTCGTCTCGTGCCCTGAGCCTGCTGTGTCTTCGCGGTGGTGGCACGGCAGGTGTGCTTCCTCCAGCAGATCCTGCTCTCCTTCCTACCCTTTGCCCCTGGCGGGAACTGTTGGACTGCAGAACGGATGCCCCGAGGTAAGGCGACCCCAGAGCCGCCGAGGCAGAGCCCAGCACTGAAGAGGGAAGCCCCTCCCCTCCCAAAGCAGGCCGGCCACGCCCCGCCTCCACGCCGGAGCCCGGGCAGGGGGGAGGGGGAGGACGGGACTCGCGATGCTCTGGACGGAAGAGTAAATCCTCCTACCCCTCCACCCCTACTCTTACCCCCTCGCCCCACCAAGTATTATTCATCAAAACAACAGGGCGGCCATCTTTGAAAGGGATCACGTGATCCCCGCCAGGGAGGCGGGGCTTCTGGCCCCAGGACGAGGCAGCCAATGGGCCGCGGGCGTCGCGCCGCCGATTTCCTCTCGCTGGCGTCTCCTCCCGCTCCCGCCCCACCCCCTCCCCCCGCAGCAGTCCCGGAGGGGGAGGGGCGAGTGGGGGCTAAGGTGGGGGCTAAGGGCTGGCGGCGCGCGGGGGGCGGGGCGGGGCGGTGCCATGGCGACGGCGCCGGGGTGGCCGGCGCGGCGGGCGGGTCCAGGTAGGCTCCCGGGAGGGCCGGGCTGGCGGGAAGCTGGGCGTGGAGGGGACGGGGGCCTGCGCCGCGACCCCGCCGCGCTGCCGTTGTTCCCAGGCGATTGCTGTTTCGCGGCTCGGCGATGCAGACCACGTAAAGGACAACGGAAAACGTCTCCCTGCTGGGGCCGGTTCTGTAACGTATTGAGCGCTCACGTTCTGAAAAAAACCTTTGGACCCTCTTCTACCTCCGCCGAGAAAGCCCATCTGGAAGGAAACTCTAAAGTACAACTTCTATTTATTTGGCTTTTGCCTTTTAGAGAGTTTCTGCTTTGGTTTGTTTTTGGGGTTTTTTTTTTTAGCATGTTCCAAAGTGACGGTAAAATTTGAGAGTATAAATGATAGACCCAGAAAATTTCAAAGTGCTTGCACAGACATGAGAAAAGCTTTTGCTGTCAAAGAAATCATTCTTACTTGCACAAGAATACCATTTTTTATTTTTTTTTCAACGTTTATTTTTGGGACAGAGAGAGACAGAGCATGAACGGGGGAGGGGTATAGAGAGAGGGAGACACAGAATCGGAAACAGGCTCCAGGCTCTGAGCCATCAGCCCAGAGCCTGACGCGGGGCTGGAACTCACGGACCGCGAGATCGTGACCTGGCTGAAGTCGGACGCTGAACCGACTGCGCCACCCAGGCGCCCCAAGAATACCATTTTTAAATCGAGATAGGCAATTATTAAAATCCTATTAGTTTTAGATGTACAACATAAGGTTTTGTGGGTTGGGGGGCTGTTTTTATTTAAGTTACGGTTAGTTCAGGAGCGCCTGGGTGGCTCGGTTGGTTGAGCATCGGACTTGATTGCGGCTCAGGTCATGATCCCAAGGTTGTGGGATCGAGCCCCATGTCAGCCTCCATGCCGAGCGTGGATCCTGCTTAGGATTCCCTCTCCCCCCCTGCCCTTCTCCCCAGCTCATTCTCTTTCTCTCGCAAAAAAAAAAAAAAAAAAAAAAAAAAAAGGATTCCAGTTAGTTCACATACAGTGTAATATTAGTTTCAGGTGCACAATCGAGTGATTCAGCACTTGCATATAACACCCAGGGCTCATGATACAAAGTACATTCCTTGATTCCCATCACCTATTTCACCTACCCTCCACCCACCTGCCCTCTGGTAACTATCAGTTTGTTCTCCAGTTAAGAGTCTGCTTCTTGGTTTGCCTTTCTGTCTCTCTCTTTTTTTTTTTTCCTTCTCTTTGCTCATTTGTTTTGTTTCTTAAATTCCAAATATGCTTGAAATCATACAGTATTTGTCTTTCTCTAACCCACTTATTTCATTTAACATAATACTCTATACCTCCATCCATGTCCTTACAAATGGCAAGATTCCATTCTTTTTCATGGCTGAGTAATATTCCATTCCGTTCCTCTTCTTTATCCATTCATCATTCCATGGACACGGGCTATTTCCATAATTTGACCATTGTCTATAATGCTGCTATGAACTTCACGTTTCCCTTTGAGTTAATATTTTTGTATTCTTTGCGTAAATACCCAGTAGTGCAATTGCTGGATCAGAGGCTAGTTCTGTTTTTAACTTTTTGAGGAACCCCCCCATTCTTTTTTCCACACCGCCTGCTCCAGGTAGCATTCCTGCGAACAGTGCAAGAGGGTTACAATATAATGATTTGATATATGTATATTTTGCAAAATAATTACCAAGATAGTTAACATCTGTCACCACACATATAGTTACAGTATTTTTCTTGTGATGAGAACTTTTAAGAATTATTGTCTTCGTTGGGGCACCTGAGCGGCTCAGTCGGTTAAGTGTCCAACTTCGTCTCGGGTCGTGATCTCACGGTTCATGAGTTCGAGCCCCGCGTCGGGCTCTGTACTGACAGCTCAGAGCCTGGAGCTTGCTAAAGATTCTGTGTCTCCCTTTCTCTCTGCCCCTCCCCTGCTCACATTCTGTCTGTCTGTCTCTCTCTCTCTCAAAAATAAATAAACATTAAAAAAAATTTTTTTAAAGAATTATTGTCTTAGCAATTTTCTTTTTCAATGTTTATTTTATTTATTTATTTTGAGAGAGGAGGGGAGGGGCAGAGAAAGAGGGAGACAGAGAATCCCAAGCAGGCTGTGCACTGTCAGCACAGAGCCCGATGCAGGGCTTGATCCTACCAAATGTGAGCCTGACACTTAACCAACTGAGCCATCCAGGCACCCCGGCAATTCTCAATACAATATATAATGCAGTATTTTATACATATGTATGGCAAATCTATAAGACAGTATCGTTAACTGTACTCCCATGCTGTACGTTAAATCCCCAGGACTTACAACTGGGAGTTTGTACCTTTTGACCGCCTGACCCATGTCGCTCACCCCTACCCCACTCTGTCAATTGCCGATCTGTTCTCTGAAGTATACAAATATTTTGTGATGTAGAAATCTAAACTGAGCATTCAGTGTAGCAGTATCATAAAATTCTAGATTCTGCCACATCCCGAAGAATATACTTTGTTGGATGGTTTACTAAACCACAATCTTAAAGAGTGTATTCTAAAATTAGAAGAATTTCAATTTTTCCCCCTTTGGTACTTGCTTAGAATAGTAAGCCGACAGCTAGATATGCAAGGAATTTGTGAGTAAAATGAGACCACTACTGGCTTTGCAAATTATCTGCTCTCCAGGAAAGGAATTCCGGGTAAGCCAGAATTTGGACTCCTGGTGACACTGATGTTAATATATTCATTTCTCACTCCTTATTTTCAACATCCTTATTGTGATATAATTCACACACCATACAATTCACTCATTTAAAGTATGCAGAGGTCAGTGTATTCACGGTTGTACGACCATCACTAATTCCAGAACAATTTCATCACCCCAAAAAGAGACCACATACCTATGAGCAGGTCACTTTCCACTCTCCCCTCCTCCCTGGGGGCAACCCAGTAACCTGCCTTTTGTCTCTGGATTTTCCTGTTCTGGACACATCAGTGGAATCCTACATTATGTGGCCTTATGTGTCTAGTTGCTTTCTTTTTAAAAAAAATTGTTTCTAATGTTTATTTATTTTGAGACAGAGTACAAGTGGGGGAAGGGCAGAGAGAGAGAGAGAGGGAGACACAGAATCGGAAACAGGCTCCAGGCTCTGAGCTGTCAGCACAGAGCCTGATGCGGGGCTCGAACCCACAAACTGTGAGACCACGACCTGAGCCGAAGTCGGACGCTTAACTGACTGAGCCAGCCAGGCACCCCTAGTGTTTATTTATTTTGAGAAAAAGAGAGACAGAGTGTGAGCAGAGGAGGAGCAGAGAGAGAAGGAGACACAGAATCCCAAGCAGGCTCCAGGCTCTGAAGCTCTGAACTGTGAGCACAGAGCCCAATTTGGGGCTTGAACTCACAAACAGCAAGGTCATGACCTGAGCCGAAGTCAGATACTTAACCAATTGAACCACTGAGGCACCCCTTCTTTTTTTTTTGGTTTTTAATGTTTACTTATTTTGAGAGAGAGAGTACACAAGTGGGGGGAGAGGGGCAGAGGGAGAGAGGGAGGGTGAGAGAAAGAGGGAGGGTGAGAGAGAGAGAGAGAGAGAGAGAGAGAGGGAGAGGGAGGGAGAGAATCTCAAGCAGGCTCCACACTGTCAGTGCAGAGCCAGACCCAGGGCTGGATCCCATGAACTGCGAGATCATGACCTGAGCCAAAATCAAGAGTCGGATGCTTAACCAACTGAGCCACCCAGGCACCCTCTTATCATTTTCTTAGTAACCTCTTTTCTCTAGACACTTTATTGTAAGAATACAGTTTATGATACACATAACACGCAAAATATATATTTATCAACACTTATATTATCAGGAAGGCTTCTGATTGGGTAGCCTATTAATAGTCCAGTTTTTGAGGTGTCAAAAGTTATACATGAAATTAAAATTTTTTTATGTTTATTTATTTTTGAGGGGGGGTGCAAAGAGAAGGGAGGGCAGAGGGTCTCAAGCGGGCTCCACGCTGACAGCAGAGAAGCCCTATGTGGGGCTGGAACTCACAAACCACAAGATCGTGACCCAAGCTGAAGTTGGATGCTTAACCGACTTAGCCCCCCAGATGTCCCCAAAAGTTATACATGAAATTTAGACCTGGGGGGGTTGGTACCCCCAAACCACTCTGTTGTTCCAGAGCCCACTGTAATACCATTACTTTGGGGATGTTCAGTCCATAACAATAGTCATATATTGTAAGAAATATCCCTCCCATTTTGTGATGGGAGAACAAAATTTTCAGGGTTAAATGGCCTGCCCCAAGTCAAACAAGAAAATGATCAGGAACCTTGCTTCCCCTGAGTCCTATCCCTGTCACACAAATATCTCCGTGAGTTACAAGGACACGATATCAACGTTTTTACCATTTCCAAGGGAACTCTACTCCCTTTTTTTTTCTTCAACTCTACGATACTTTGTGTCAGTACAATGTAATTTTGTAAAAATCATGAAAATTAGAGATGAAGTCCCTTTGGTCACATGCTACTGTACTCCCAGGTGTTTTCCAGGACGAATACAGTTTTTAGTGCTTTTTACATTTGTGTTTTACCCCAAGTGCTAGAGTCCTACCACTTCCCTTAGGGGAAGCTTTCCCACTATAGCATAAAAGCATCTCAGACGTGTTCATGATACTTCGCTCATATTTGTCGTTTTGTTCAGTGTCTGCCATTTGCTCATTACCTCAGCTCAGCCCCTTTGGACCGTGGAAAATAATGTCTTCCGCTCTTGGGAGCTACCAAGCATCAGGGCCCAAGACAAATCAGTTCTACCTGGAAATGAGCAAATGTACTTTTTTTTTTTCTTTTTTCTTTAATGTTTACTTTTGAAAGAGAGACAGAGAGAGATCACGAGTGGGGGAGGAACAGAGAGGGAGACACAGAATCCGAAGCAGGCTCCAGGCTCTGAGCTGTCAGCACAGAGCCTCACGTGGGGCTCGAACTCACGAACCACAAGATCATGACCTGAGCCAAAGTCAGAAGCTCAGCTGACTGAGCCACCCAGGCGCCCCAAAAGTACTTTTTAATCCTAGTGACAGATAAAGGAGGAGACCATAGGACAAACTGAAACACGAAACTGAAGATAAAGGTACACCATGGGCAGATTTTGTGATTTTATAAAGGGAGAGGAATTGTGTGGGGGCTTTATTTTTATTTTTTCCAGAACCCTTTTAGGAATAGCTTTTATTCAAGTACCAGCACATAGAGAGTTCACTGGATCCAAACGTGTCTTCCTAATGATCTACAAAGCTCCATCTTCTCCCAGGTGGTCTCCCTTGGGATCTAGAAGTACATTCTGTTTTCCCTACTGCCATCCACCCCTTCCCCTGGACTCTGGATTCCCTCCCCTCCCACCTTCTAAAGGACTTTGGTCCAGGACTTTGGGAGGATTTTTCTCCCTCCCTGCTGGACACATCATCTGCTGTAGGAAGACAAACTTAAAAAACCTCTACCCTAGGGGCGCCTGGGTGGCTCAGTCAGTTAAGCGTCTGACTTCGGCTCAGGTCATGATCTCGCGGTTCACAAGTTTGAGCCCCGCATTGGGCTCTGTGCTGACAGCTGAGAGCCTGGAGCCTGCCTCGGATTCTGTGTCTCCGTCTCTCTTTGCCTCTCTCCCTCTCTCTCTCTCTCTCTCTCTCAAAAATAAACAAACATTAAAAAAAAGAAGCAGAAAACCCTTCAGGATGAAGGTGTTTTTTTTTAATTTTTTTTTTTAACATTTATTTATTTTTTAGACAGAGAGAGACAGAGCATGAAAGGGGGAGGGGCAGAGAGAGAGGGAGACACAGAATGGGAATCAGGCTCCAGGCTCTGAGCGGTCAGCCCAGAGCCCGACGCGGGGCTCGAACTCATGGACCGCGATATCGTGACCTGAGTTGAAGTCGGATGCTTAACCGACTGAGCCACCCAGGCGCCCCGGGGATGAAGTTTTTAAAAAACCTCTACCTTGACCCTACATCTCCTTTGAACAATGCCTTCTTTCTAGGCTTCCTTGACCGCAAAACATCCCAAAAGAGATACCTTTTATTATTTCCATGCCCTCCCTTACTCCTATACCATTCTGAGAAAATTCTCTTGTCAGAGTCACCAGTCACCTCCATTAGGCCCAGATCAGTTCCATTTCTGTGTCCCAACACCTGCTGGCCTTCTCAGCAGCAGCCAGCACAATTGGGCACTTGGGAAACACTGTCCCCTATATTGACTTCCATGAGGCCCCACACTCTGGTTTTCCGCCGGAAGCTCTTTCTCGGATTCATTTGCTGCCTCCTCACCCAACCTTTAAATATTGCAAAGGGGCGCCTGGCTGGCTCAGTCAGTAGAGCATGAAACTCTTGATCTTGAAGTTTTAAGTTCAAGCCCCACATTGGATATAGAGATTACTTAAAATCTTTTTCTAAAAAGGCATAAAGATAGATAGATAGATAGATAGATAGATAGATAGATAGATAGATAGATATCGTAGAGCCACAGGGCACCAGGTTGAACCCTCTCCTCCCTGTTGATACTCCTTCCCTAAGTCTCCAGTCCATGGCTCTATTTTTTTTTTTAAGTTTTATTTATTTATTTTGAGAGAGAGCATGAGCAGGGGAGGGGCCGAGAGGTAGAGAGAGACAGAACCCCAACCAGCCTCTGCACTTTTGGTACGGAGCCCTACGCAGGGCTCAAACCCAAGAACCGTGAGATCATGACCTGAGCCAAAATCAAGAGTCAGATGCTTAACTGACTGAGCCACCCAGGCAGCCCTCAGGCCCACGGCTCTAGAGAGCATGTGCATATGCTGATTGCCAGGTATGCATTTGTAGTCAAAATCTCTTCCCTGAATTCCACTGACACGTCCAACTGCCTCGGTGATATTTGTATTGGGCTGTGTAATAGATACTTCCCCGCCACGCATCTGCCCTCTCCCCTGCCCCCAGAGCGAATGTCCTCATTAGCCATCCAGTGGCCCAAGCCCAAAGCCTTGGCATCATCCTTGACTTCTCCTTCCCTTCACACAGTCTGCCAGCCAGTTATAGCTGGCCGTACTCCACGTGTTCATGAGCTCGCCATTTTCTTCTTTCCAACTCCCCTGCATCCAAGCTGCCATCGCTTCCTGTGGGGCTATTTCACTGGTCCCATTTCACTCCTGTCCCTTTGCAATCTCCACTGCAGAAAACAGGCAGTGAGACCTTCTTAAAACACAGACCATGTCATTTACCCCTTCAGAAACCCCCTCAGTGATTCCCATTGTCCATTGAATAAAATGGCAAGATCCTTATCATGACTTGTAGGATCCTAAGGCATTTGGCCACCTCGGATTCTCTTGCCCCATTTTATACCACACACACCCTTTCTCCTGTGCTTCAGCCTTCACTCTTCACTAAGACAAACTCTTGGGGCGCCCGGGTGGCTCGGTCAGTTAAGTGTCTGACTTCAGCTCAGGTCAGGATCTCATGGTTCATGGGTTCAAGCCCCACATTGGGCTTCCCATTGACAGTGCAGTGCCTGCCTGGGATGCTCTCTCTGCCCCCTCCCCCGCTTGCGTGCGCTCGCTCTCTCTCTCTCTCTCTCTCTCTCTCTCAAAATAAACTTAAAAAAAAAACTGATTAAAAAAAAAAAAAAAAAGACAAGCTCTTTCTCTCCCAGCTCTTCGTACTTGGCATCTCATTTACCTGAAAGACTCTTCCCCCAGCTTTTTGCGAGGCTGGTTCCTTCTCATCCTTCAGATCTCAGCTCAAATGCCGCGTCTTCATCCGTGCATTAATTCATTTAACAAACATTTATCGAGCCCTTTGCATTTTAGGCCCTGTTCTAGGCACTGAGCATACAGTACGTGTGGTCCTCGGAGAGGCAGACACCCGGCTAGAATTAGACGAGGGAGAAACTGAGGTAGGGAAGCACATGTGGAGGATGAGGGGCAAAAGAGAAGGTGAGGGGTGCTTTCAGACTGACTACAGGTCAGCCACTGTGGAAAGGGGAGGGGGGAGGAAGCAGCATTGAGGAGAAAGAGTCTCACTCTGCAGAGCAGTTCTAAGGAAGATTTGGGCCACGTTGCCGAATGGAAAAATCCCACCTCCTGCAGGAACGGGCCTGAATTAGCATCGCACCCCGCGGGTGGGACGGGCCCTGGGGAAGCCTGGCCTCTCGCAAACACTGTGGCGGATCCAGAGGGCCACAGCTGGAGTCCTGTGTCCACCTCCTGCCCCTCAGCAGGGAATCTGAGTCCGCCCGCTGGCAGAACACGCTCGTCCTCCTCCTTATGTGTCCAGGGACGGAGAATTTGAATGCCACTTCCCGCCACATGCTGCCGGCTCAACTCGCTCTCCTCCAGGGCAGGACGAAGAAGTTAGCTGCTTGCCGGCTTTGGGGTAGGAGCTGCAAATGCTAGACTCCGTGCTTTGATCTGACCGTTTGCCTGCCTTCGGGGAGCGGAAATTCTGGTCCTCTCCCAGCTGTGGTAAGCAAACTGGGGCAGACTCTGTCCCTCTGGGCAAGGCTTTGGTCGGTTGTCCAAATGTGCCCCTGCCTCATTTAGCATGAGTGTTTCCTGTTTGGGGGTCAAGTTTTAGCTCGTTTTGTTAATAATAAAGGTGGCTTTTAGAAATTTCCACTTTTGCATCTCCTAGGTTCCTATTTCTCAACAGGTTCCAAATAGAGAACCTCCACCCCCACCTTGGAAAGTCCCGTCACCACCCTGAACAAGGTAGACAGGGTCCGAATACTCATGTGGCTTCTGTGCACATAAGTCACCTTGCTTTCTCTGTCATTCTTTTACTATATCCCGTTTAGTTCTTTCGTGGCACTTCATCAAAATCGGAAATATTTTCATTTGCCTGTTTATTTGTTTATCGCCTTCCCTCCCCCCCCCCCACACCATCTCCCACCAAGAGGATGCAAACCCTTCGGGGTCAGAGACCTGGCCCACCTTGTGTTTTGCTAAAATCCCAGTAGCTAGAAAAGTACATGACTATTCAACACGTATTTATTGAGCACTGACTAGATACAGAGATGTAACGGCATAAAAAACAAAATCCCTGCCCCTGTGGAGCTTATATGCTGGGGGGGTGGGGGGGGCCGGAAATAAAATAAGTAAATAGATTGTATAGTATATTAAAAGGAGACAAATGCTATAGATTAAAACAGATCCAGGAAGGGGAATAATGCTGAGATTAGTGTTTCCATTTTAAGTAGGGTGGTCAGAGAAGACCTGGGCAAGAAACATCTGAAGAAGGACTTGAAGGGAGTGAAGAAGGGAGCCAAGGGGGTATCTGTGGGAGAGCATTCCGAGCAGAGGTAACAGAAGGCCCTGAGTCAGGAACAGGCCTGGCAGGGCCAGTGTGGCCAAAGCAGAATGAGTGTTAGAGCAAGTAGGAGGTGACGTCTGTGGCTCTTTAAGACGGGAGCTGCTGGAAGGTTTTGAACAGAGAAGTGACCTGATCCCCTTATGTTTTAAAAGGATCACTCTGCTAGGTGGAAAATAGACCTGAGGGGAGCAAGAGGAGGGGCATAGAGACCAGTTAGGCAAGAGGTGCAATGATCCAGGCAAGAGGAATGGTCCAGGTGAAAGGAAGGTCTGGGGCTCAAACCAAGGACCTGGGACTCAAACCAAGATGGCAGCAATGAAGGTAGGGAGAAGTGGTTGGATTCTGGATCTATGGTGAAGGAAGAGCCAACAGAATTTGGGAGAGGATGTGAGAATGGATAAGAAGAGGGAGGTCAAGATGACTCCAACTATTAGTAGCAACCATTCATTGAGATGGTGAGGAGTATGGGTGGAGTAGAAGGGAGGGGAAGATAATGGGTTCAGTTTGGGACATGTTAAATCTAGGATACGCATTGGGGCGCCTGGGTGGCGCAGTCGGTGAAGCGTCCGACTTCAGCCAGGTCACGATCTCGCGGTCCGTGAGTTCGAGCCCCGCGTCGGGCTCTGGGCTGATGCTCAGAGCCTGGAGCCTGTTTCCGATTCTGTGTCTCCCTCTCTCTCTGCCCCTCCCCCGTTCATGCTCTGTCTCTCTCTGTCCCAAAAATAAAATAAAAAAAAAACGTTGAAAAAAATTTAGAAAAAAAAAAAAATCTAGGATACGCATGAGACTGTGAAGTAAGGTTGTCAAGTAGACAGTGGGGTCTAATAGACCTGGAATTTGGGAGACAGGTCTACACTACAGACATCTGTTGAGCGTCTTTAGTGCACAGATGAAATTTAGTCATGAGATGGGATGAAATCACTCCACGGGTGATTACAGCAAGAGAGGAGGTCTCTGGACTGAGCTGGGGGAACTCCCAACATTAATGAAGCAAGGAGTGGACAGGGCGCCTGGGCGGCTCAGTCGGTTCAGCGTTGGACTTTGGCTCATGTTATCTCACGGTTCCTGAGTTCGAGCCCTGCATCAGGCTCTATGGTGACAGCTCAGAGCCTGGAGCCTGCTTCGGATTCTGTGTCTCCCTTTTTTTCTGCCACCCCC
>NW_024412388.1:7151618-7153664 GCF_014898765.1 Herpailurus yagouaroundi | reverse complement strand
TAAATAAACATTAAAAAAAAGAAGAAAGAAAAAATGTGAGGGGGGCAACTAGCTGGCTCGGTTGGTGGAGCATGTGACTCTTGATGTCAGGGTTGTGAGTTCAAAACCCAGGTTGGAGTCTACTTATAAACAGACAGACAAACAAACAAGGATAGACAACTCTCTCAAGAAGTTTTGTGATGAAAGAGAGCCGAGAAATGGGACATCCGGTGGAGCAAGAAATGAGTCAAAGTATTTTGTGTCTAAGATTGGGAGGGTGGGGCGCCTGGGTGGCTCAGTTGGTTGAACGTCCGACTTCAGCTCAGGTCATGATCTCATGGTTTGCGAGTTCGAGCCCCGCGTCTGGCTCTGCACTGACAGCTCAGAGCCTGAAGCCTGTTTGGGGCGCCCGGGTGGCTCAGTTGGTTGAGCATCCGCCTTGGGCTCAGGTCATGGTCTCACTGTGAGTTCAAGCCCTGCATCAGGCTCTGTGCTGACAGCCCAGAGTCTGGAGCCTGCTTCGGATTCTGTGTCTCCCCCTCTCTCTGTCCTTCACCGGCTCATGCTCTGTCCCTCTCTCTGTCTCTCAGAAATAAATAAACGTTAAAAAAAATAATAAGATTGGGAGGAAATAATAGCATATCTTGTATGTTAATGAGAATTATTCATAGAGAGGGAAAAATTTGAAGAGTTAGGAGAAAGTGGAGAGAAAACAGGAGCACTGTTAGATTCTGTGCACCAGTGGGGTCGTCTTTGAATCCTTTACTTCCTAAGAAGTAAGCGTGTCCTCACGTAAGAGGATATTTCCGCTTGGAAGGAACATCATAACAATTTATTTCTTACGCAAAAACAATAGCAGTTTCTTTCTTGTGCAAAGCCTGTAAGGCCTCCATCTTGTTTGCCATTGCTGTTGACTTGATGTTAGCAATTTTCTAGATGTTCAACTTTCTTCTTGCATAAAATGCTGCAGCAGACCTGCCAAGGAGTGACCACTGCTTTATGAGGCCTTGTTGGTAGCGGTAGGTCATTTGGGGCTATGATCACAGGTCATGCGTTGTGATTGACTTAATGCCTCTAAAAGTTAACTCTGTTAAATCTGCCTTTTCTGATACTCACCTGGGCTAAAGATTCAGAATTTCTCTTGCTAGGAGTCGGGTCTCATTTCCATGGGATTACACAGCCTAATGTCTGGGGTTGTTTGATACACTCAGCAGACGTGGTTGCCAAAGCCAGGAAGGAAAAAAAAAAAAGAAAAAGAAAACAGTGCTGCTGACTCAGTCTCTCATCTATGCTCGCATCCAGTAACCACATGCTGGGCGAAGCATTGTGCAAGACACAAAGACTCACTGGTGAATCAAGAAACCCTAGGTGTTACCTACCCATAAGATACTTACAGTCAAGGAGAGAGAGAAAATACAGACAGAACTGTAAGTCACAGTCGAACGTGTTAAGTGCCATAAAAGAAATTAAGGAAAGCGCTGAGAGAGTCCAACAACAACAACAACAACAAAAAAAAAAAAAAAGAAAAGAGAGAGAGATTATTACTTCTGGTTTGGATGATGGAGCTCTGATTTACTGAAATAGGCAAGGATTCTGAAGGAAATTTACCCACAGCCTTCCTTACAATGATCTCAGCTTCTATCAGTGTTCCCCCCTATTTTAAAACATAATGATTCATGTTTATTTTTTTAAAGATTTTACTTTATTTTTGTTTTCATTTTTTTAACATTTTTATTTATTTTTGACAGAGAGAGAGAGGGAGACACAGAATCCCAAGCAGGCTCCAGGCTCCGAGCTGTCAGCACAGAGCCTGATGCGGGGCTCAAACTCACGGAGCTGTGAGATCATGACCTGAGCTGAAGTCAGACGCTCAACTGACTGAGCCACCCAGGCGCCCCAGAAGATTTTATTTTTAAGTAATCTCTACAACCAATGTAGGGCTCGAACTTACAACCCCGAGATCAAGAGTTACATCTCTCCTGACTAAGCCAACCATGTGGCCTGCGATTCATTTTTATAATCCCCTGAGAGGGGCGCCTGGGTGGCGCAGTCGGTTGGGCGTCCGAC
>NW_024412388.1:7149472-7151608 GCF_014898765.1 Herpailurus yagouaroundi | reverse complement strand
CCAAAAATAAATAAACGTTGAAAAAAAAAATTTATACTCCCCTGAGAAACAGGAACATTTTGACCCCACTTTCATTTTGCAGCCAAATGGACAGATGCTACCTCTTTTTGATAACATTTTTCCATTAAAGTTATGTTTAAAATTTAATATTAGAAGAGTTTTGGTTAATTTTTAAAAGCTAACAAGTGGTTGCATTTTAATAAAAATAAGATTTACTGTGTTTCAAAAAAAATTTTTTTTAACGTTGATTTCTTTTTGAGAGACTGAGAACAAGCAGGGGAGGGGGAGGAGCAAAGGAAGAAGGAGACCCAGAATCCGAAGCAGGATCCAGGCTCTGAGCTGTCAGCGCAGAGACCAACGCGGGGCTCGAACCCACCAACCGTGAGACCATGACTGAGCTGACATCGGATGCTTAACTGACTGAGCCACCCAGGTGCCCCTAGATTTAATGTGTTTTTAATCAGGTGGACCACTCACCGACTCAATATCTGTATTTCCTCATTAAGTGATAAGAAAAGTGTCATCTGAAGGAAACTCTATATTGGCTGTATTTTCATAAGTCACCTGCCTTTCTTCTCTCTTCGCTTAGAAAAGATTGACAAATGTGTCAGCTAGCATAAGAAAGGGACATGGTGGAAGGTCACCACCTTACCTGGGAGGAAATCAGTCACATCAAATTCCAGGAACTCGAGGAGAGGAAAGAGGTACGTATTATCACAAAGTAAAAAATACTAATTGTGCCTCTTTCCCCTCTTTCTTCTTTCTTAATGTTTCTAGCAGCTTCAAGTGTCACTTGGCTGACATCACAGCCGACCCGAGAGAGGCAGGAAGAAGTTGTACTTCTACTGAAGGTAGAAAATCATCCAAAAAGCTATAACTTGTTTTGTTTCAGGAGGTTATAAGTTTGATGTGAGTAAAGGGCAAAGAGAACATGTTCCTTCCTCCCCCAGGTTCCAGCAGTGTGTGTGTGTGTGTGTGTGTGTGTGTGTGTGTGTGTGCGTGTGTGTAAGAGGAATTGGAGGTAATCAAACTGTGTAGAAGGTATGTCAACCATGTAAATTGTAAAACATAAGGCACGTTTCTATTTTTATGCAACCACATAAAAATTACAAGTTTTTATCAATGTTTTATATATAGAGAGAGATATATAAATACTTACAAACCTATGTTATTTGAACATTGATTTCCATTGGTATATTTAGTGCCTGTTTTCTTACATCTCTAGCTGGCTTATGTTTTTTACCTTTTTTAAAACTTTGAGTATGGTTGACCTTGACACGTATTTAAGATGAGGTTCCACTATGAAGTTGTAGTTTGCACTATGCTGAGACACAGGTTTCCAAATGATACTCTAGTCAGTTGCTGTTCAACTGGACTTCATCACAGGGATTGTGTCCTTGTCTCGGAAAAATTGTACCAACAGTAAAATAACAAAGCGAACAATCACAGGAAGATTTTTAACTCTTACCTGTTTCTCTGGGGATATTCTTTTGACTCTGGGGGCCGGGGGAGGGGGGAGTCTCATTGTGAAATATAACGCACATACAGAAATGTGCATAAAAGTGATTATAAAGTACATCCTGTGCATTCACCACCTTGGTCAAGGAACTGTGTTGCCGGACCAGACCGTAGTCACCCGCTGTAACCTCATGCCTTCACAACTCTGTCCCTTCTGTCTAGAGGGGCATGATCCTAACTTCCACAGTGATGATTTCCTTGCTTTTCTTCATAATTTTACCATTTATGCATGCATCTCAAAACACTACACAATGTTTGCCTATGTTTTAATTGCATGTAAGTGAAATTATACTGCAGTATTTCCCCATAACCTCTCTGTAGTTCAACATTACAAGATCCATCCGTGTTATTTGATTTAGCCTGCATGGCCCACTCATGTGTATTGGCGTAAAATATTCCATTGTATGAATCGTATGCCACAACTTACTCATCCGTTTTACTCTTTTTAAGTTTTTTCAGTTTATTAATCCTCTCGGTAAAAAACTGGGCTATATCACTGCAGAATCACTGCTTCCTGTTGCGAGCATCAATCAGCATGGGCCTTTGCAGTGCCCCTGACTTGATTGTTTCTTTTTTAGTGTCAGACTCTACTGTTTTCTTGAGATCTTTTTCTTTTTT
>NW_024412388.1:7134224-7149372 GCF_014898765.1 Herpailurus yagouaroundi | reverse complement strand
CCCCCCCCCCCCCATCAACCCTCAGTTTGTTCTCAGTTTTTAAGGGTCTCTTATGCTTTGGCTCTCTCCCACTCTAACCTCTTTTTTTTGTTGTTTTTCCTTCCCAGAGATCTTTTTCTTCTCATACAGGCCATGTCTTGGAAAATCAAAGGTCAGGTTCATTTCTTTTGTTTTGCCTAATCCAAGAAGTTGTAAATTATGCTGAAGCCAGTTATCCTGCAGCATCAAATGGGTTCTGAATCCAAGTACAAAGATGACGTTCGGTGTGCTCTGGTACATTTGTAATTTTTTTTTTATATTTTTTAATGCTTATTTTTGAGAGAGAGAGAGAGAGAGAGAGAGAGACCGAGCATGAGTGGGGGAGGGGCAGAGAAAGAGGGAGACACAGAATCTGAAACAGGCTTCAGGCTCTAAGCTGTCAGGACAGAGCCAGACGCGGGCCTCAAACTCATAAACAGTAAGATTGTGACCTGAGCTGAAAATCAAGAGTCAGATGATTAACCAACTGAACCACCCAGGTGCCCTGAGCCATTTTATTCTTTTTTTTTTTTTAATGTTTATTTATGTTTTGAAAGCGAGAGAGGGGCGCCTGGGTGGCTCAGTCAGTTAAGCGTCCGACTTCAGCTCAGGTCATGATCTCACGGTCCGTGAGTTTGAGCCCCACGTCGGGCTCTGTGCTGACCACTCAGAGCCCGGAGCCTGCTTCGGATTCTGTGTCTCCCTGTCTCTCTGCCCCTCCCCTCCTCACGCTCTGTCTCTCTCTGTCTGAAAAATAAATAAAACATTAAAAGAAAATTAAAAAAAAAAAAAAGAAAAGAAAAGAAAGCGAGAGAGACAGAGTGCAAGCAGGGGAGGAACAGAGAGAGAGGGAGACACAGAATCCAAAGCAGGCTCCAGGCCCTGAGCTGTCAGCATGGAGCCCGATGCGGGGCTCGAACTCACGAACTGCAAGATCATGACCTGAGCCGAAGTCAAATGCCCAACTGACTGAGCCACCCAGGCGCCCCTGAGCCATTTTATTCTTGATGAACATATATTTCCAGATTTTGGCAGTTATAAACAATACTGTTATGGATATTTTCAGTTTTGTATCCTGGCACACCTGAGCACGTGCATTCTTCTTTCTTTCTTTCTTTCTTTCTTTCTTTCTTTCTTTCTTTCTTTCCTTCTTTCTTTCTTCCTGGATTTCTAAAGCTTGTTGAATAGCAATGAAACTTTTTTTTTTTAATTAACATTAATGAAAGAATAATGTTTATTTATTTATTTATTTTTTAACGTTTATTTATTTTTGAGACAGAGAGAGACAGAGCATGAACGGGGGAGGGTCAGAGAGAGAGGGAGACACAGAATCGGAAGCAGGCTCCAGGCTCTGAGCCATCAGCCCAGAGCCCGACGTGGGGCTCAAACTCATGGCCGCAAGATCATGACCCGAGCTGAAGTCAGATGCTTAACCGACTGAGCCACCCGGGCACCCCGAATAATGTTCTTCTTTATCTACAAAAGCTCCTAGAACATTAAATCCTAGTCACCCCCACCTAATACAAAACATTATGATAAAGCAGAACCAGCCACTTGCAATTCTTAGCTTTTTCCCATCTTGGAGCAAACAAAGCAAGATTGCCTTTTTTCTTTTTTCTTTTTTTTTAATTGCGAAAGCATGCACACGCATGCAAGCAGGGGAGGGGCACGGGGAGAGAGAGAGAGAATCCCAAGAAGGCTCCACCCTCGGCATGGAGCCCAGTGCAGGGCTCGATCCCACGACCCTAGGATCATGAACTGAGCTGAAATCAAGAGCCGACGCTTAACTGACTGAGCCATCCAGGCGCCCCAAGGTTGCCTGTCTTGCCTACTAATCCTCATCTGTATCTATGTATATATCTGTATATGTTTTCTAAGGTTCTTTTTTATGATAACTCACGTTTGAATCTTTAAACAAGTGTCTATGCAGGAGGAAGGTGGGTGGAGCACTGACAACGCTTGTCTGGCCGTAGCCACGGGAACAAAGGCAGAGTTCAGACTGGGCCTCTGAGGGCAAGGCTCCCGACCCAGGCCAACCCCCCCTGCGTGGAGGTCTGAGTTGTCAAAGATGACACTGTTTCGGTAACGAGCTCCTGGGCAGACTCCCGACCTATTTCCAGTGACTGCGTGGCTTCATTCAGGCTGCTAGCCACTGTGGTGGAGAGGAAGACGCTGGAGTGAACATTCTGTCTTTCAAGAGAGTTCCTGGTTTCCAGGCTGAGCATCATTGTGCCTCCATGCTGTTTCCTTTGGGGCTTCTTGGCAAAATGCAAATCCGCCTCCTTGTCCCTTTTCTGGTTAGCAGCGCCTCCCCCAGGGTGAAGATTTCAACCTTGCCCTCGGAGTCGGGCTCTCTCCCCTCTGGAGCTGGACTTTGAACTCCTTTCCAAACGCCAGGAAAAGGACTCTGCCTGGACTGAAAGTCCTTTCCAGCAAATGTGCCTCCACGTGAAGCACCAATGGTTTCAGAAAGCGCTGAAACCTGCACCAGGACTGGTACTGTGCGGAGTGCAGAAGGAACCACTTTCTGGAATGGGAGCACTTCCTGCTGGCTCCTGGGCTGTTCGAGCTGTGCAGGGTGCCCTCGCTCGGACCCGGCGTCCCTCCTCCCTTTGACTTGAAAATAGCCGTCTCTTCATTATAATGGAATAATTTCTTTTCCCGGCAATTTCCAATATTTTGCTCAGTTCATTTACATTCATGGGCTTGAATGGAAAGCTCAAGGGATATATTTCGTATCTGGACTTCTCTGTGTTCTGTTGCTTCAATCTAGTGATGCCATCCTGCGTCATTCAGGGCGCAGGGAAATGGGGGCAGCTTACACAGGACGACAGAGGTACCATAGCGCGACGCTAAGTAAGGTGGGCCCTAAAATCACGGGGGGTTCAAGCAATTTGCAAGCAAATCAAGCTTCCGCAACCTTCAGTTTTTCAGTCTGTGAAGTTTAGATAATAATAACACTTCCCTTACAGTGTTACTGTAAGGCGTGTCCTCAAGGACCCCTTACGACGCCGCGAGTAACGAAGTCCAACCCAAGCTGTGTTCGATACTCGAAGGCTTTTACTGACCCGCCTGACTTGAAGAAAGAGTGGGAGGCAGGGAATGAGGGGAGAATGAAGTGCCTTCCTACCATCCATAAATAAAAATGTTACACTCCGAATGGGTCAGTTGTGCCCTTGTTACCTAACTCTGAACCAGTCGCTACGGGTGTGGGAAATGCCAACCACGACCAAAGCTGTCCTGGCCCCCTCTCAGACCCAGGTGTGGCCAGTCCCATCCTAAGCCCCTGGCTGGGCCAAAATGGGACAAGGGAAGAATGGGTGGTAGAGAGGCAACCATAATGTCCACTGCCCCAGATTCATGAGTAACTGAGCACAGGGCTCAGTCTGGGGCTTGGGACTCAGCATCTCTGTCAACGCTCGTCGTTCTACGTGCCTCCGGCACCATAATCTGCCCTGCCATCCTCAATATTAAGATGAGCACTCTTTGGGGCGCCTGAGTGGCTCAGTTGGTTGAACATCGGACCGACTCCAGCTCAGGTCATGATCTCACAGTTCACAAGTTCGAGCCCCGTGTCGGGCTCTGTGCTGACAGCTCGGAGCCTGGAGCCTGTTTCCGATTCTGTGTCTCCCTCTCTCTCTGACCCTCCCCCGTTCATGCTCTGTCTCTCTCTGTCTCAAAAATAAATAAACGTTAAAAAAAAATTAAGTAAAAATTTTTTTTCAAAAAAAAAAAGATAAGCACTTTTCAAAGGGGTGAGATAAATCTATACCTCCTCATGGGAAAAAAAAAAGTTATCCTTTAATTTCATGACTGGTGATTCTTATATTCACAGAAAATGCTTTCATAGCAGGAATTGAACTGGGTACCTGTCATTTTCAACCTCAGCCAAAAGCTTGTTGTACTGATTAGAAGACTATTTTGCAAAGGGCCCAAAATGCTGCACCCCAAAGATGTCATTAAATGCCGATGAGCACACGGAGTAAATATCAAAAGTAAACCTGTCATCTGTGGAGAACTAAAGACCTTTCAAATGAATGGAGGGTAAGAAAATTAGGGGAAACAGTATCCTACAAAAGATCTCAGGGGACATAAAGTAGGGATTCTTGCCCTGGGCAGAAACAAAGTGAATGTAAAAAGCATCCATTATAGGTGTATCCACTGAGTTCACTGTCTGAGACTCCAAACAAAGAGGTTATAAAATAACAATAATCAGCAACCAAACTGGAGTGAAATTTCTGGAGTGATGGGTGTTCTCTGGAATGTGAGGGTATGTGGGGATGGTTGCACAACTGCATAAACTTACTAAAAATTATCAAACTGTACGCTTATAATGGGTGAATTTTATGGCGTGTAAATTATAACTCAGTAAAGCTGTTAACATTTTTACGAACACAAGAGTCACATTCCAAGAAATTACATTTTTATTACAAGCAAAATTGAAGTCCTGTTTTTCCTCCTTCTACCCATCTTCTCTTCCTTTGTTCTTGTTTGTTTGTTTCTTCCTTTGTTGTTGTTGTTTTGTTTTGTTTTTGTTTTTTCCGTTTAAGCGAACTCAGAAGGGATAGGTAATGGAGACGCCTGCCAGGAGACATTCCTTTGCTAAGGATGAGTCTTTCCAGCTGTCTGAAGGGCCAACATCTGGTAGTGATTTTGTGGAAAGATCTTTGATCAGTGCTCCTTGGAGCCAGAACATGAGAGATCTAGACAGAGTCAAAGTCTCTGAAACTTTTTTTTTTTTTAAGTATTTATTCATTTATTTTGAGAGAGAGAGACCATGAGCTGAGAAGGGGCAGAGAGAGAGGAGAGAGACTCCCAAGCAGGATCCAAGCCACCCACGCAGACCTGCATGCTTGAACCCATGAACCGTGAGATCATGACCTGAGCTGAAATCAAGAGTTGGATGCTCAATTGACTGAGCGCCCCCAGGCACACACACCACCCCCCTTTTTTAAATCTGTAAAGCTTCTTTACAAACAGCAGAAACTGAGCTGGTACATTTCTGAACTAGGGCTATTTGGTAGGAGGGGCTCTTTTTTTTTTTTTTTAACCTCAGCTTTATTGAGGTATAACGGACATACCTACTAATGGCCTTAATCGTGTTACTGATTTGACCCACATGGTTGGCAGATCAAAAGCAGAATCTGGCACATCTTTACCTGGAGGCCATGCCGTAGCCTGGGAGATGGGGCAAAATTGCCTTGTGAAGCCTTGAGAAAGAACATATAACTCACAGTATCCAGAGGTGGGGAGTTGCGTTTTCAGCTTCCTTGTGGTCAGGTACTTTCCTCACCTTGCCCCTATAGTCAGAGGCCAACACCTCTGAATTTGGGAGCAGCGACCTAGAATAAGGTTTATATGCATGAAGACCTTTGTAGAAAGCTTTGGAATATGCAAAGTGTCACTCACTAGAAACATTAAATGTCCCTGAGTTCCCAACAACAAGCACACATGAGCACACAGTAGGCACACCGTATATTCAAGGAATGAAGAAATGAAGAATTGAAAAGTTTTCTCAGGGTGCCTGGCTGGCTCCGTCAGTAGGGCCCGTGGCACTTGATCTCAGGGTGATGAGTTTGAGCCCCATGTTGGGCACGGAGCCCAGCAACAAATGAAGGGAGGAAGGAAGGAAGGAAGGAAAGAAAGAAGGAAGGGAAGAAAGAGAAGTTTTCTCTATGGAAATCATTTCTGGGGCACCCGGGTGGCTCAGTTAAGTGCCCGACTTCAGTTCAGGCCATGATCTCCTGGTTCATGAGTTCAAGCCCCATGTGGCACTCTGTGCTAACAGCACAGAGCCTGCTTGGGATTCTCTCTCCATCTCTCTCTGCCCCTCCCCCACTCACGTGTGCGCACTCTGTCTCTCTCTCTCTCTCTCTCTCTCTCTCAAAATAAACTTTAAAAAAACGTCTTCCTGGTGTTCTAGTGGCCAAAATAGCAGAAGAAAAAGGTGAAACATACGTGAGGAATAAAGGTACAACATTTTAGGGGTGCCTGGGTGGCTCAGTCGGTCAAGCGTCTGACTTCGGCTCAGGTCACGATCTCACAGTCTGTGAGTTCGAGCCCCGCGTCGGGCTCTGTGCTGACAGCTCGGAGCCTGGAGCCTGCTTGGGATTCTGTGTCTCACTCTCTCTCTCTCTCTCTCTGCCCCTCCCCTGCTCATGCTCTGTCTCTCTCTGTCTCAAAAATAAATAAAAACATTAAAAAAAAAAAAAAGGTACAACATTTTATAAAGCAGTAGGGTTGACCCAAGGTGAAATGATTCATCACGAGGAACATACTAAGTATGTTCCGAATAAGATTCCGAATATACACTCTGGAGCCAGGTCATCCGATTTCAGATTGACTTGCCCATTTTATGAACGGTGACCTTGAGCACGATATTTCATGTAAGACAATCTGTGTCTCTCTTTGGGTTCCCGGACCCAATCCTGATGTAGGAGGGGGTCTTCCCACACGCACAGCCCCCAGCAATTCTGACACCAGTCTGAGAATTCAAGTCCATTCTGACACCATCCACCAGAGATAGCATCAGATCCCACAGGTTAAGGGCTCAGTCCTTCAACACTGCCCCCCGCACCTTCGCCGCAACACTCCAGATGCCGATTGCAAGCCCTAGGCTGTTACCTGTGCCTCTGGCCCAACCAGCTACAGATAGGAAGTTCCACTGACCTCCTCTTTAAGTGCCTTTAATTTGCCAGAGCAGCTCCCAGAACTCAGGGAAACATGTTTATCAGTTTATGAAAGGATATCATAAAGGACATGAATCGGCAGCCAAATGAGGAGATGCACAGGGTGAGGTCTGGGGGAAGGGCACAGAGCTTCCCTGCCCTCTCCAGGAGGACCATTCCCTCTACTCTCCGTGTGTTCAACCCAGAAGCTCTCCAAAGCCGGTCCTTTGGGATTTTTATGGAAGCTCTCTTGCAAAGTCAGGATTGACTAATTGGCTGATTCAACCTCCAGGCTCTCTCTCCTTCCTGGAGGTGGAGAGTGGGGCTGAAATTTCCAACCCTCCTATCACGCGGTTGGTCACCTTGGGTGAGGTCCAAATGTCACCTTCCTTAATGCAACAAAAAGACACATTTATCCCACTCGACACTCAGGAAATTTCAAGGGTTTGGAGAGGTGTGAGCCAGGATCTGTAAATGAAGACCAAATATACATAAGAAAACTATTTTGGGGGCACCTGGGTGACTTAGCCCGTTGACAGCGTGACTTTTGATTTCAGCTCAGGTCATGGTCTCAGGGTTGGGTTCATGAGATCAAGCCCCACGTCAGGCTCCGTGCTGAGCATGGAACCTGTTTGGATTCTCTCTCTCCCTCTCTCTCTGCCCCTCCCATGCTCATGCTTTTTTTACTCTCTCTCAAAATAAATTAAAAAAAAAAACCCAAAAACTATTTTGGTCATCTGTATGACCAGATATATATTTCTTACAAATCACAATACTGCAGGGTCAAAATTTCCTCATCTATAAAATGGGAGTAACAATAGTAGCTATTTCATATGTTGTGAAAATTAAGTGTGCTGACCTCTGTAAAGTACTTAGAAATTGGCTTGACCCCTACATGGTAAGCATTATATAAGTGTTTTATTATTATTATTATTATTGTTATTATTGCCTATGTTTTCAACCTTTCTTTTAGTGAATAGCACTTTTCAGCCTTTCTCTGTACATCATACCCTTCTCCATTCAGACCCATTGGTAGTGATCTACCAAAGGTATGTGTACTTAGCTGAGGTGCTCACTTTTTCTTTCCTTTTTTTTTTTTTTTTTTGAGACGTTCGTACTTTTGAACGTGAATTATGCCTGCCCCTTCTCCAGTCTTGTGGATTCCTAGTGTCTACAGTGGAAAGATCTGAGAATCTACATCAAAGGACATTAATACCGCCCACCAATATGAGGACATGAAACCAATCAGCAGTCCAGAAGACGTTTAGTACAGAGGTTCAAGCCTATGGTTCTACTCTCGGCTCTGTCCCTACCCAACCTCGTGACCCTCCTAGGAAATCACTTACCCTCTCTGTAACTCAGTGTCCCTCATCTGTAAAATAGGGATACCACTTACCACGAACACTGGGTTTTGGGTCTCTTCCCATTGGCAGAGGATGATTGCTTAAACCCAAGGAGTGGAAGCCCGGCTTAAAGGATTTTATTTGTTTGGTCATATTTGGATTCCTGTATTGAGAACATACAAGTATTTTTATCATAATCATTATCCTTATCAATATCTGGGTAATACAAACTGAGGCAAAGAGGCCAGGAAAAATGAGAATCAGTTCTTGCCTATTTTTCACAATTTATATTCAATAATGCTTGGGAATTCCCAGGTGCTTCTCTCCTAGTGCACTGTGTTTAGTTTTTAGGACAGCTTCTGTGCAAAAGAAAAGCACACCTCGAACTGGCTTCAACAAAAAATGGATGTTATTGATTTACATCACCACAAAGTCCAGAAGTAGACTTTGAGGTCAGCTTTGTTCAGGAGGCCGAACAGCAGACTCCGGTTTCTTCGTGGTTCTCTCTCTCTCTGCTTTCTGCATTGTCTCCTTCCTCTTCTGGCCGGCTTCGTTCGGGGTGTTCAGGTGGCTCCGAGGATGGGGCATATTTCCTCACCCAAGCCTTGCGAGGAAGACTGACCATTTGTCCCATCATTCCCAGCTAGAATCCTGAAACTCACTCAGATTAGATCGCCTTGGACCACATGCAGGGACAACGAAAAGCACTATGTGACTTAGTCTCTGTCACCGGTCACACATTTCACAGCTGGAGCTTGGGTAGAGTTAACTTCAGTAGCACCGAACAGATACCTTCCTAGCAAAAGAAAGTCCCATCATCCCCCTCAGTGGTTTCCGAGACAGCTTTTTCTGAGAAATAAGTGGCTAAATAAATACTAGCTTGCTATTTTAATTTTTTTAATGTTTTTTTATTTTTGAGAGAGCACGAGTGGGGGAGGGGCAGCGAGGGAGAGAGGGAGACACAGAATCCGAAGCAGGCTCCAGGCTCCGAGCTGTCAGCACAGAGCCCGATGCGGGGCTCGAACCCATGAACCGCGAGATCATGACCTGAGCTGAAGTCAGACGCTTAACCGACTGAGCCACCCAGGCACCCCAGTGACGTATTATGTTTCATATCCAGTGGCATATTTTATGCAAATTAACACAAATTTAAATCTTTTCATTCATTTCTTGTCCTTAATTGGATTATCAATTCAAGAACAGTTTCATTACACTTATTCGAAATGAATTGTCATGATGAATTACTGCTTTTGGTATGACTTAAAAAATATTTTTTTTTTGGTTATAATTCACTCCTTAAGGTCAAAATAATTTCTATTGAATTCATCATTCATTTTTCATGGCTTTGGTTGCATATTCTCTAAACCTAGTGAGCCTCTTTGAATGTCTGCTGAATCGAGTTCAGCCTAAGCAATTGGGACAAAACGCTTCTAATAGTTAACTGCGGTAAAACACCATGAGGGTAGCCTCTTGCATTTTAAAGCGACAGAGATCCTTCACATATTTATTCCATTTCTTCCTCGTTTTACTGAACGGTTCTGATGCAAGCTGGCTGGGTCCAAGGACCCAGAGGAGGATCCTGTGGGGGCAGCCAAGAGAGTCCTTGGTTTTGCACAGGAGAGAAACCAAACACGAGCCAAGAGGAAGGGACAGCAGAGTTTATTAAAGATAAACAGAGAGCGCAGCTATGGACAGAGCATCCGAGAGACTCAGAAAGAAAAAGAGTGAGTCTCGTCTTTGCTTGGGATCCAGGGTTTCTATTGAGGATTGCGGTGCGGTGACGTGTCTTCTCAGGCATCCAGAAACAAAGACAAGTTTTAGGTACTTGCCCGAAGTCACGTGTGCCCTGAATCCAGGGATCTTAGTGAGTCAGTGGTCTGGAAAGTGTTGGTGACAAGGCTGCCCGGTCAGTCTCCAGATGTTATCTATTGTGCTGTAAGACTCTAAAGAAATTGTTAAATTCTTGACTTTTACAAGGCGTGTGTAAGGTGGGGGTTAAGTCTGAGCGAGAAAAGAAGTAGGAAAAGGAGTGAAAAAAGCAGTTTTTCACGGGGTCCCTCTATTTTCCCTGTCTCTGTTCCAAAACGTCTTTCCAGAATGAGCTTAAAGCAGTGAGATATAAAAATATATATTTGGTCTTTATCACTGGCTCCTGGAACAGAGTCCCTAAAACCTTGGTATTTCCTGAATGATAGGAGTCTCTACCATCATTCCTAAAGGAGTCCCTTTGGAGCACACCTAAGTTTATGCTAATGAAGTGGCTTGGGGTGGGTCCCAGAGATAGCTTGGGGATGGGGGCAGCTCCCGGAGGCTGGAAACCCTCTGTCCCACCCACCAAATCCCAGGAGTAGGTGGGGGACTGGAGATTGAGCTCTGTAAAAACTCTTGAACCGTGAGAGTGTCCTGATTGGTGAACGCGTGAAGGTACTGAGAGGGTGATACACGTGGGGAGGATGTGGAAACTGCCAACCTGCCCCACCGTCCCCCACCTCCCTTTCCCACCCGCCCCCCCCCCCCACCCAGTACCCAGCCCTGAGCATCAACTCTATCTGGCTGTCCCTGAGTCATTTTATTTCTACTAAACCAGTAATAGGAAGGGGAGCGCTTTCCCGAGTTCTGTGAGTCACTCTAGCAGCACATAACCCAACCGGAGGCAGCTGTCACGGGACCCTCCAAATTTGGAGTCATCTGGGCAAAGTGTAGGCAGCCTGGGCACCCCGTTTGTGGTTGGCCTCGGAAGTAGAGGCAGTCTCATAGGACTGAGCCCTTGAACGTGGCGGGTTTGGTGCTCACTCCAGGTAGATAACGTCAGAAATGAGTTGAATTGCCGCACCCCGGAGAATGAGAGAATCGGTTACTGGGGAAACTCCACATATTTTGTGTCACAGCGAATCTCAGAGGCGATGAAAAGCCAAAAGGCTGCTGTCCGCAAGCCAGGAAGCAGGCTTTCGCGAGGAACCGAAATCTGCCACCTTGATCTTGGACTTCCCGGCTCCCCAAACCGGGAGGCATAAAATGTCTGTGGTTTAAATCCTCCCAGCCTATGGCATTTGGCTCCAGCAGTCCGAGCCGCCCAAGGCAGAGATGGGTCCCGATAAGGGGGACGCGGCTGCCACGCACACCGACAAAAGCAGAAACAGTCACGGGAAGAAGCTGGGAGGGTTTTGAGGCGCAGCGAGAAGCAGCCCAGACTGCAGAGAAGAGACTGCTCAAAGCGGTTCCGATGAAGGCTCGGGAGGGAGGGAGAAAGCGCCCACCTTCTCACGAGCAAAACGTTGGCAGAAGGAGGCGTGGCGAAGGCCGCTCCGATGAGTTCTCAGACGGAAATGGGGAACGTGTTTTCGGACAGTGGGGAAAAGGCAATCGTTGTGATAAAGCGGCACAGGACTCGGCCATATGGTGTGAGTTCGAGCCCGAGCAGGGCTCTGCATTGACACTTTGAAGCCTGCTTGGGATTCTCTCTCTGCCTCCCCTCTGCTTGGTGTCTTGGTGTTCCGGTGCTTTGAGGAAGGCTTGGTTCCCCCTGACCGCTGAGCGGGATTAAATGCAAGGGGAGAGAAAGGCAGTGAAGGAGGATCGCTAGATAAGAAGGAACCGGAGCCTGAAGATTTGGACAGTTCTCAGCCTGTCCATGTGGCAAGAAAACCCAGAAAGGCGTTTAATAAAAAGAAAACATCAAGGATGTGGCCGGCTGACCGTTTGACAAGGTTAGCTTGAGTGTGAACCACGGACCTAATCAGCCATCTCAACAGAGGTCAGAAAGAGAGGATTATACCAGCAGAGACACTGACCGTTGGAACTAAAGGGACAGAGGAAGCAGGGCCACAGGAAGGAAGGCGGTCGGAGTTCTGAGATCCTACAGGACCAGGTCATACTGCTATTCAGCTGTGAACATGCGCTGTTGAAGAAAAAGGAAGAATGGTTCAGTCCTTAGACCATATGACTCTTTGAAAACATTTTTTTTAATGTTTTTTATTTTTGAGAGAGAGAGAGAGAGAGAGAGAGACAGAGCACAAGCAGGGGAGGGGCAGAGAGAGAGGGAGGCACAGAGTCCGAAGCAGGCCCCAGGCTCTGAGCTGTCAGCACAGAGCCTGACACGGGGCTCAAACCCACAAACTGTGAGATCATGACCTGAGCCGAAGTCCGACACTTAACCAACTGAGCCACCCAGGCGCCCCACCACTTTCTTCTTTTTTTAAGTATTTTTTTTAAAGTTTATTTATTTTGAGAGAGAGAGTGAGAAAGAGAGGGCAAGCATGGGGGAGGGCAGAGAGAGAGAGAGAAAGAATCCCAAGCAGGGTCCCCACTGTCAGCAACAAGCCCAATGTGGGGCTCCATCCCACGAACTGTGAGATCATGACCTGAGCCAAAACCAAGAGTCAGATGCTTAACTGACTGAGCCACCCAGGTGCCACTCTTCTTCTTCTTCTTTTTTAAGTTTATTTATTTATTTTGAGAGAGAGAGAGAGCACAAACAAGGAAGGGATGGGGGTGGGGGGGAGAGAATCCCAAGCAGGCTCTGAGCCACCAGCACAGAGCCTGATGCAGGACTTGATCCTAAGAACTCTGAGATCACAGCCCGAGCCAAAACCAAGAGTTTGAACAGACTGAGCCCCCCAGGTGCCGTCCCCCTTTCTTCTTTCTGATTTCTCCCTTTGGGAATAGAAATGTCTATCCTGTGCCTGCCCACCACTATGGGTTTTGGAAACCCAAAACTTATCTGATTTTACAGGTTCATAGCTGGAGAGGAATTTTGCCTCTGGATGAATCATACCACAAATCTCACCTGTGTCTGATTAAGATGATGTTTAGATGAGACTTTGGACTTCAGACTTTGCAGTTGATGCCAGGAGTTAAGAATTTGGGGGCTTTTGAGAAGGAATGAATGTATTTTGCATGCGATAAGAACATGAGTTGGGGGAGGGGCCAGGAGGAGAATGTTGAGAGTAGAATGTTGTTTGTCGTCAGGTCTGCGCTTTAATCCCCCCATCTATGGTGGTTTGTCATAGCTTCGTGAGCTACTAAGACCTCCAAACAGTGGAACATTCGCCAGAAAAAGGAGGGAAGTACTGACATGGATGAGCCTTGAAAACACAGTGTCAAACTAAAGATATCAGACACACGGGCCTCGGGGTGGCTCAGTCAGTTGAGCATCAAGACTCTTGATTTCAGCTCAGGTCATGAGCTCACGGTTTGTGGGATTGAGCTCTGTCTGAGTCGGGCTCTGCACCGGAGCCTGCTTGGGATTCTCTGTCTCCCTCTCTCTCTGCTCCTCCCCAGCTCTCTTTCTCTCTCAAAATAAATAAACATTAAAAAAGAGATATCAGATGGGGCACCTGGTTGACTCAGTCAACCAGACTTCTGCTCAGGTCATGATCTCAAAGTTCCTGGTGGATTTGGGCCCCGCGTCAGGCCCTGCACTGACAGGGGGAGCCTGCTTGGGATTCTCTCTCTCTCTCTCTCACTCTCTCTCTCTGCCCCTCCCCCACTTGCATGTACTCTCTGTTTAAATAATAAATAAACTTACAAAAAGAGATACAAAAGATCATGATTGTCATATTGTATGATTCCATTTATATGAAACATCCAGAATAGCCCATTCCATAGAAACAAAGTAGATTAATGCTTGCCAGGGCTGTGGGGGAAGGGCTGACTGCAAACGGGTAAGGGGTTTCCATTTGAGGTCACGAGAAAGTTCTAGAACAGGACAGTGGTAGTTGCACGACATTGTGAATGTACTTACTGTCACTGAATTGTACACTTAAAAAAAATTTTTTTTAATGTTTATTTTTGAAAGAGAGAGAGAGACAGAGTGCGAGCCAGGGAGGGTCAGAGAGAGAGGGAGACACAGAATCTGAGGCAGGCTCCAGGCTCTGAGCTGTGAGCACAGAGCCCGATGCAGAGCTAGAACTCACAAACTGCGAGATCCTGACCTGAGCCAAAATCAGAGGCTTAATCCATGGAGCCACCCAGGTGCCTCAACACTTTCAAAGGGAATAGGGGCAACTGGGTGGCTCTGACTGTTAAGCGTCCGACTCTTGGTTCCAGCTCAGGTCAGGATCTCACAATTCGTGAGTTCGAGCCCGAGCAGGGCTCTGCATTGACACTTTGAAGCCTGCTTGGGATTCTCTCTCTGCCTCCCCTCTGCTCTCTCTTGCTCTCAAAATAAATAAAGTTAAAAAAATTTAACGGAAAGGCATTTTGATGAATGCTACAGCAGGGACGAGCCTTGAAGATTTAAGCTATGTAAAAATAAGCCAGCCACAAACGACAAATATGATTCCATTTACGTGAGTAGTGTAATGTAAGAGGCGGAGAGCAGAATGGTGGTTGCCAGGAGCTGGGAGGGAGGGAGGGAATGGGGAGTTAGTGTTTAACGGGGACAGAGTTTCAATTTGGGAAGAGGGAAAGTTCTGCAGATGGATGGTGGTGATGGCTGCACAGCACTGTGAGTGTATTTAATGCAAATGCACTCTACTGTTTTTTTGAAATTTTTTAAAACGTGTATTCATTTTTGAAAGACAGAGAGAGAGCACTAGCGGGGGAGGGGGAGAGAGAGAGGGAGACACAGATTCTGAAGCGGGCTCCAGGCTCTCAGCACAGAGCCGGATGCGGGGCTCCAACCCACGAACCCTGGGTTCATGGCCTGAGCCGAAGTCCGACCCTAAACCGACTGAGCCACCCAGGCGCCCCCAAATGCACGGTACTCTTAAAAAAACAGTTAATAGGATAACATTTTGTTATGTAAACAAAATACCCTAAATCTAAAAAATAAAAAATAAACAAACAAACAAAAAAAAAGGCGGGGGGTGGGGGGCCGCCTGGGTGGCTCAGCTGGTTAAGCCCCGGACTCTGGATTTTGGCTCAGGTCATAATCTCACAATTCGCGAGATCGAGCCCCTGTCGGGCTCAGCCCTGACAGCACAGAGCCGGCTTGGGATTCTGTGTCTCTCCTCTCTCGCTGCCCCTCCCCGGCCTCTCAAAATAAATAAACATTTTTTTTAAAAGAAGAGAGAGCCCCCTGCCTCCTCAGTGGACGGGCAGAGGAGGTGCGGCTCGGCCACCAGGGGGCGCTCCCCACACCCCGACCCTGTCTCAGCCTGGAGCCGCCTAGGACCC
>NW_024412388.1:7098410-7134124 GCF_014898765.1 Herpailurus yagouaroundi | reverse complement strand
CCCCCCCCCCCCCCCCCCCCGCAGGCCACGGCCACCAACTGAGTCTCTGGGGGAGCCGCGCAGTCTGGGAGAGGAGGGGGTGGGCGCCCCCGCTGGCCTGGTGCCACGTGACCCCACTGCTCTGTCTCTGGGGCCAAAATAAGTCCTGGGGGAAGCTGGGTGCCGTCTTTTCCTTAGCGCCTTCTTTCCCTTGGACAGTGTGAAGGGTGAGTCTCAGCAGGTGGCATTTTTCCATGTTATTTCGAACACTTTCCTTAAAAAACGTCCGAAGACACAGATCGGGGCCGAGGGAAAAGAAGTTTCAAAGTTAAAACAAAGGCCCACCTTGATTTCGTGGGGTGCTTAAGTGAGGAATTGTTAGACATTTTCTAGGAGCGCCTGGCTGGCTTAGAAGGTGGCAGGCGGGACTCTAGATCTCAGGGTCATGAGTTCGAGCCCCACGGTGGGCCTGGAGATTACTTACATACATACATATTTTTATTTTATTAAAAAATTAAAAAAAATTTTTTTTAATGTTTTTTATTTATTTTTGAGACAGAGACAGAGCATGAGCAGGGGAGGGGCAGAGAGAGGAGGAGACACAGAATCTGAAGCGGGCTCCAGGCTCTGAGCTGTCAGCACAGCCCTACGAAGAGCTCAAACTCACAAGCTGTGAGATCATGACCTGAGCCGAAGTCGGACACTTAACCGACTGAGCCACTCGGCGCTCCAGATATGTGTGTTGTTTTTTTTTTAAAGAAACATATCACATCTTTGTGTTTTTATTTAATTATATATTTTTAAGTAACCTCCTCACCCAACGTGGGGCTCGAACTCACAACCCAGAGATCCAGAGTCGCATGCTCTTCTAATTGAGCCAGCCAGGAGTCCCTAAAGTCTTTTTAGGTTTGCTTTATTTTAATCAGGATATGCATAAGCATATTGCATTTGATTGATGAGACTCCTACTTTGTTACCTCTCTTAATTTAGAACAAGCCTCCTTACCCCTATTTTTATCATGCTATGTTATCGGGTGACATAATCACTTATTTGTCTTCTAGAATTGAATTCCCCACATTCCTTATGAACCAGTAGTTAGATTTACAGGCTGATTTAGTTCCTTTTTTGAAAAAGGATTCACAGAGGGACACCTGGGTGGCTCAGTCGGTTAAGCGTCCGACCTCGGCTCAGGCCATGATCTCATGGTTCACGGTTCAAGGTTCGAGCCCCACGTAGGGCTCTGTGCCGACGGCCCGGAGCCTGGAGCCTGCTTCAGATTCTGTGTCTCCCTCTCTCTGCCTCTCCCCAGCTCAGGCTCAGTCTCTCTCTCTCTCTCTCTCTCTCTCTCTCTCTCAAAAATAAACATTAAAATTAAAAAAAAAGAAAGAAAGGAGAAGAGAAGGGATTCCCAGGTACTCCTATGCCATCTCTTAATGCATCATGTCATACACACACAGTACCCGGCCCCACCTTGAGTGATAAGATTAATCAGTGGGTTCCTGTGGGGGTGTCAGCCTGACCCGTTCATTTCAAAGACTCTCTTAAGGCTACGCAGAATCACGTTCTCAACCACTGATGGTGATTATTGCTCGGGGCCATCCTTTCCTCGGAGGGTGAAAAATGGTGATCTTCTGAATCTGCTATTCTTTTCCCATCTATCGGTTGCCATCCTATAAATAAGAACTTCGCCTCCTTCACCATTTGCTTCATCTGAACTAGAGTTTGCACAAGAAAGGCAGAGAACCGCCGCAGGTTATTCGCTGCTGCTTTGGGTCGAGTCCTGTGCCAGAAGGAGGGGTGAGGGCCAGCCAGAATGGAGCTGGTTAGCCTGCAGGCAGAGGTAAAGGGGGGCACGGCTTTGCTAGAAGAGATGGAAAGTCACCGCTTCCGTGTCCTGAACTGAAGTTGGTGCTTCCAGGGGCCGCAAAGCAGCAAATCTTAGCAGATGAGACTCCCGAGAGTTCTCCCAGAGGCGACCTCGTCTCTGTGTACTCCCAGCCTTGCACCCTCAGCCTCCTGGCTGCATCTCTAGCACATCACACATCCTCACCCCAGGGCCTTTGCACTGATTCTGTACCCCCCACCCCTGCTAACCACACAGCTTGTTCCTCACCTTGAGACTCACTTTTGTGAGTCCTTTTTTTTTTTTTTTTTTTAGAGAGAGAGAGAGAGGGAGAGAGCATGTGCAAACAGGGGAGAGGGATGGGGGGGAGAGAGAGAGAGAGAGACAGAGAGACAGAGAGAGAGAGAATATGAATCTCAAGCAGGCTCCATGCTCAGCACAGAGCCCTGGTATCATGACCCAAGCTGAAATCAAGAGTCGGACGCTTAACTGACTGAGCCCGCCAGGCGCCCCTCTGAGTCCTTCTTAACCATCTTACTTGAAGGTCACCACCAATATCCTGAGGTATTATTTTTCTGTAGCTCTTACCACTATGTGATGCACTCTATTTTTAACTTATGTTTATAATCTCCTCCTCCCATGGGAATGGAAGGTCCAGGAGCAGAGAAACTTTTCGTTTTGTTCCCTGCCAAATTCCGGGCATCTGCACATTTGTTCGTATTTGGATAAATTCACAAATGTTGATAAAATTCTGCCTCCCACAAGAGCCGACCGTCTCTCGTGGACTCCAGGCAGAGCCGTTATGTTAGGGAGCAGGAGATTTCCACAAAGGGGAGCCCTCACAGCCCACGGCCCCCCATTCAGATTACTCATCACACAATTCTCAAATCTGATGTCGATCTACAACGTCAGCTAATCCACTTACTACCTGATTCTACCCTGAAACAATTTCATAGTCTTTCTGTTTGGTGGGGTCACAATAGCTCATTGGACTGACAATCATCTAACTTTTTCTGGCTCTGAAGTCACCCTTCCTTCCTTCCTTCCTTCCTTCCTTCCTTTCTTTTCTTTCTTTCCTTTTTTAATGTTCATTTATTTTTGAGAGAGAGCACAAGCAGAGGGGGAGCAGAGAGAGAGGAAGACACAGAATCTGAAGCAGGCTCCAGGCTCTGAGCTGGCAGCACAGAGCCTGATGCGGGGCTCAAACTCACGGACTGTAAGATCATGACCCGAGCCGAAGTCAGACGCTTAACTGACTGAGCCAGCCAGGGGCCCCTGATGTCATCGTGTCTAAGGGTCAAACTAACAAGCTGGTTTCTGTTAGTTGGAGCAAGAGTGACATCTGATACCCGGACTTTAATGTCTCACTGAAGTCTGTCATTACCTGCACACTGCCAGCTCCTTCCAGGCATAGACCTTTACTCAGCTGTTCTCCTCGGAGCCCTAAAGCCCAGCTTAGAGCCTAGCACATCATAGGTGCTCAGTGGACATTAGTCCTCTGCTGACTTTCCTTCTCCTGCATAGACTCGGTGATCCAGGGACTAGTAACTCCCTTGCAAGACTCCCTGAAACTACCCCCATGTTCCTTCCACTCGTCGGCCAAACACTGTCTATACTCACTCACCTCCTCTGGTCCCACGCTCCTGGTGTGCTGGCCCAGCGCCGGTCCCACTGCTGCTTGCCTTCTGGCCACCTAGGCCATCTCATCCGGGGCCCTTCACTGCGTCCGCCCTGAAACGTTCCCCGCCCTCGCTTCCGGGTGCCGCCCCTCTGTTCCCCCTTCTCGCAGCTTTTGTATCTCAGGCTTCTCTCTCACTTTAGCTCTTTTTTTAAAATTTATTTATCTTGAGAGCTCAAGCAGGGGAGGGGCACAGAGAGAGGAGCAGAGAAACCCCAAGTAGGAACCACGCTGCTTTCACGGGGCCTGATGAAGGGCCTGAACCCACGAGCCACGAGATCACGACCTGAGCTAAAACCAAGAAGCAGACGACCAACCGACTGAGCCACCCGGGCACCCCTCTCTCACTTTAAACTCAGTGTCCCCGGGGCGCCTGGCTGGCTCAGTTGGGGGAGTGTGCGACTCTTGATCTCAGGGTTGTGAGTTCAAGCCCCATGTTGGGTGTAGGGATTACTTATAAATAAAATCTTAAAACGCACACACACACACACACACACACACACACGCACACAATGTCCAGCACAGTCTCATCCATATGTATAGTTTATATGCTTGACATCATCTCCTGACAGCCTGGCTTGTACTGGGCACAGCACTTCAAAATCCAGACCTCATTCTTCTGATTGTGTTACCTTCTTTCTTTTTTTAATGCTTATTAATTTACTTTGAGAAAGGGGAGGGAGGAATGGGCAGAGAGAGAGAGGAGAGAGAATCCCCAGCAAGCCCCGCACTAACAAGCACAGGGCCTGAGGTGGGGCTCAATCCCACGAACCATGAGACCTGAGCTGAAACCAAGAGCCAGAGGCTTAACCGACTGAGCCATCCTGTGTTGGCGCCCCTGTGTTGCCTTCTTTCCAGTTGGCCTTGACCTTCCTTCCTACAGCTTCCTGAACCCCAAACAGGCCATCTTCCTCCTCCTCCGTCATCCCTACAGGTCATCCACCACTTTGGACTATGGATTCGGTGTCGTAAATAATTAGCTGTTTCTCTCCAGGCCCCAGTCCATTCACTGTATTTGAGACTTGGGCCCCAGGTGTTCCTGACCTTCACCATCTCACACCGGGGATTGCCAGCAGCACTTTCTAGCACTGCCTCCCAAATTGCAAGCCCCGCCCACAGCCCCTTCTTCCAACTGTAGTCAGAGTTCCTTCTGTGAGCCAGCCTGGCCGTGCAGATCTTCTGCTTAGTGCCAGCAACCGCCACCCTGTCGCTTTGGGGGACACATCTTCCCTCTGTAACCCGACATTCGAGAGTCGTCACGATAGGGCCGCTGCCTGCCTTCCAGGCTCCCATGGCATCTCTCGCACTCAGCCCACATACCCCCACGCTGCAGGGGAAGCAATGTTTCGGGTCTTCAAACATCCCTCCCCTCACCCCAGCCTTTCACCTAGAAGGCTTCCCGATGCTTCCTGCTTACCTGCGCTTCCGGTCTCCGCCCCTCCACCACCCCTGCCCCTTGCCACCACTGGCCCATCCCCTCCCGGGCTCTCAGGGCTGCCTGTGCTGATCACCGCTATTCAGACGGCTCGCTTGTCCATTTTCCCCATGAGCCCTTGGAGACGGAATTACATCCTGTTCATTGGTGTGTCTGTCCGTGGTGCGCCTGGAAGGTTTTCAAATACTTCTTAAAATAATGGCACACGCTACATCTAGAAGGAAAAAGTCAGAGTCGTTGGACAGGTTTATTGAAACTGAGCAGTTTTCCCACAATCTGAGTAAATGGCTTCGGGGACAGGTGGCGAGGCGTCTCCCTGACCACAAGTTCCCGTCGCCAAACCCGGACAGAGTAACATCTGTTCATTTGGGAAGAGGAGTCACCATTAAGGCTGCTGTCACACGTGGGCTCTGGGGACGGAGACAGCTCAGGCTCTCTGGAAAGTCTGTTTGCACACTTGGCCTTCACAGAACATTTCCTAGGGAAAGGGGAAGGGGAGAATAAAGATGAGTTGGCATGTGGGCTATTGATTATTATTACTCACAGCACTTCTGACAGCAGGGCTGGGGTGTCTCTTCCGACCCTGCTCCTCCAGCTCGGTGACACCAACTGGGTGTCCAACAATTCAACTCAATTCTGACACCGACGACCCAGAGCTAGTGCAGACCCCACAGGTTAAGGGCTCGGCCTCCCAAAACTGCCCCAACTTTAGACATCAAACACCCAGTCCCCGGCCACCCAAACCTCTGACTGAGCAGCTATTAAATGGGCATTCCCACGCCCCTTTCCTCAGGGTCAGGAATTTGCTAGAACGGCTCACAGAAATGGCTTGGGATTCTGTCTCCCTCTCTCTCTGCCCCTCTCCCGCTTGTTCTCTCTCTCTCTCTATGGAGAGCTTTATTATAAAGGATACAACTCAAGAACAGCCAAGTAGAGAGGTGCATAGGACACAGGATGGGGGGTGTGTGTGCGGAACTTCCACGGGCCCTTCAGGGGGCCCACTCTCCCAGTGCGTCGATGTTTTCACCAACTAGGAAGCTCTCCAACCTTTCTCATTTAGGGGTGTTTGTGGGGGTTTCCTTACGTAGGCATGACTGATAAATCTTCGGCCATCTGGGAGACCCCGGCCCCCAGTCATCTCATTAGCCTACAGAGGACACTCATTACTCTGGAGATCCCAAGGGTTTTAGGAACCAGACACCAAGGCCAAATATTGATTCTGTGTTCTATCACAGCATGTAAGAATTGTCCTGTGAGTGTCCTTAGAGCAAGGACCCTTCTCTCCTCTGCTTGAGCAGAGTTATGTCAAGGACGGATGCATGCAATTTGCACATTACCTCTTACAGTCAACTAACCTATATCCTCAAACATATTTGTCTTTCTTTGTAGTTCCATATTACATTTTTGTGATGGCAAGTGTCTTAATTTTGATTTTATCGTCAGAAGAATGCCAGATTTGTCAATCTAGAATCAAAATATATATATATTTTTTTAAGTAATCTCCACACCCAATGTGGTGCATGAACTCACAACCCCGAGATCAAGAGTCACCTGCTCCTACCTACTTAGCCAGCCAGGTGCCCCAAGAATCAAAATATCTTCAGTGTCTGTGCGATCAAAGACTATCCAGACCTTCAAAGACACACCTAACTTTAACGTAAGTGCTCTAATTTTGTTTCCATGGTTCTGTCCAAGATCTCACATACATTAAGGCAAAAAGGCATAGAGTTGAAAGCATACATTTTTGTCAGCCCTGGATTTGACTCGCTCCTCACCAGCCATGGAGAGTTTCTAAATCTGAATCTCTTCATTTGTAAACGGGAAAAATAGAGTCCCTTTCACAGGACTGTCTTAAAGACCAAGTGAGATAAGACACGCAAGGATTTAGCACAGTAGTTGAGCACAAAGTCGACTCAAGAAATGTCAGCGATTATAATATACATAGCAGGAAGCAATTCTCATTTACAAAGCCATGATCAATCCTTGATGTACAATTCTATGCCTTCTAAATTATATTTAGAAATTATTGAATAGCTTGAGCTAGAACTTGCCCGTTCATGGAGTGCTGGGGGCATTGGCGATTGACACACTCTTCTGGAAGTAAGGCAATGAGGTAGCAAGAGACAACGATGTGTGTGCCTCTGACCAGGATCCTCTCTGTGAATTCTTCCGAAGGAAATAAACCCATGGATGCAAAAAAGCTCTATTTACATGAATTTAAGCAATAGCAGGGGCGCCTGGGCGGCCCAGTCCATTCAGCATCCGACTCTTGACTTTGGCTCAGGTCGTGATCTCACAGTTTGTGAGTTTGAGCCTCGCATCAGGCTCTGAGCTGACGGTGGGGAACCTGCTTGGGATTCTGTCGCCCTCTCTCTCTCTGCCCCTCTCCCGCTTGTTCTCTATCTCTCTCTAAATAAAAATAAACTTAAAAAAAAAAAAGCAGTAGCAGAAAACAACCTGAAACAATACCCTGGACACTGAAATTAAGGAAATGTTTTTCAAAAATGATAATTCACCGACCTGATGGAATATTAAGCAGCCAGTAACTCCCTTATTATATATGTATATATGTATATGTATGTATATATGCTCAGGTCATGATCCCAGGGTTGTGGGATCAAGCCCCGCATCGGGCTCTGCGATGAGCATAGAACCTGCTCGGGATTCTCTCACTCTCCCTCTCTGTGCCCCTCCCCCACCAAAATAAACAAACATTCAAAAAAAAAAAAAAAAAAACCCAAATGGTGGATTAGAATGGTGGGGTTGCTGTCGTGCTTTAATATTGTATCATAAGAATGAAAGGTGGCAATCACCAGGTGGAGTTTGTCCCCTTCGGTCCAATGGGTCCAGCCTCTGTTCCTCTTTTCCCCCTTCTGGACGCAGGTGAGTCTGTCACTGTCCCAGGTGACCGGGCTCTGCGTGAGAGAGGGGAGAAAATGCTGGCTTGCTCTGGCAGTGTCCTCAAAGTGGTCCTAAGCAGGAGGCGGAGTTAATCTCGCCAAATCCAGGGCCTAGGTTATCACTTGGCTCCTTTTACCTTGCATTTTCTGTTATCCAGGCCTTTATTCTCTTCCTCGAATTCTTCTCCAACTGTAAACGTAACAAGGTAGTTCCTCAGGCTGCTGTATGTGTGGATGGTAAAAGAATTCCCATTTTGCTCAATCACTTTCTGTGGCTTCAGCAACTTGGCGATCTTACGAGTGGCAAAGTCAATACCTTAAAAATAATTTTTAAAAAAGAAAAAAAATCTCAACATTCACTCGAGACGCAAAAGCGAAGGGTTTGGCAGCTGCCCTCCAAACCACTGTATTTCATAGCTAATGTTTCTTTTACGGTTTCAATGCCGCTTGTTGTCAAAATTGGATCTGTAGGGAGTTACCCTGGCGAAGCTCCATCTCGAGGCTTGATTAAAAAGCTTGACCAAGGGGAACCTGGGTGGCTCCGTTGGTTGAGCGTGGGATTCTTGGTTCCGGCTCAGGTCATGATCCTCTGGTTCCTGGGTTAGAGCCCTGCATCGGGCTCTGTGCTGACAGTGTGGAGTCTGCTTGGGATTCTCTCTCCCTCTCTCTCTCTCTGCCTCTCCTCTGTTCGTGAGTTCAAGCCCCATGTCAGCCTCTGCACTGGCGGTGTGGGGCCTGCTTAGGATTCTCTGTCTGCCTCTCTGTCTCTCTCAAAAATACATTAAAAAAAAAAAAAAAAAAAAAGCTTGACCAGCCTTCAGGGAAGAGTCATTGGTGGGCCGTGCCTTGGGTTACGGATTTGAAGCTGGGCCCGGAAGAAGCCGTTCCAGGAGCTCCCCCAGGGGCTGGCAAGAGGACACAGAAGCCAAGGGGACAGGGCTCAGGTCCCAGCCCAAACTCAAACACAGCAACTCTGCCTTTGTCTGCTTTATGTATTTAGACTTTTTGAAATTGCAGTTTATTTATTTATTTTGAGAGCATGAGCAGGGGAGGGGCAGAGAGAGGGAGAGAGAGAATCCTAAGCAGGCTCCGCGCAGTCAGCACGGAGTCTGACACGGGGCTCGAACTCACAAACTCTGAGATTGTGATCTGAGCTGAAACCAAGAATCAGATGCTTAAGTGACTGGGCCACCCAGGCGCCCCTGTATTTACACTTTTTTTTTTTTAAGTTTATTTATTCATTTTTGAGAGAGAGAGAGAGAGAACACAAGTGGGGGAGGAGCAGAGAGAGAGAGAGAGAGAGAGAGAGAGACAGAATCTGAAGCGGGCTCCAGGCTCTGAGCTGTCAGCACAAAGCCCGAGGTGGGGCTTGAACCCACAAACCATGAGATCATGACCCGACCCTAAGTGGATGCTCAACTGAATGAGCCACCCAGGCACCCCTGTATTTACACTTTAAGACAGCATTTGAACAGTGTCTGAACGACACACACAAAAGTCAAAAGCCATGCACTCATGCATACAGTATCGTACATTTGGAAATCTTTAATAAACCTTAAAACAGAGCCACACACAGAAACACGGAATGCTGAGGAGATCCAGGTTTTGACAGACGGTGGACTCGAACTCCGTTTTCCTGTTAGCAGCTTTGAGCACATTATGTAGCTAGAAGTAACTGTTGCTATTTCATTTATTTATTTATTAAATAACCTGTGTCTGACACGGGGCTCGAATTCATGACCCTGTGACCAAGAGTCACAGGTTCTAATGAGCCAGCCCGGCAACTGTTGCTATTTTAAGTAGAGTAGCCAGGGGGCGCCTGGGTGGCTCAGTTGGTTAAGCTTCTGACTTCAGCTCAGGTCAGGATCTCGTCAATGGTCCCGTGGCTTCCAGCCCCGTGTCAGGCTCTGTGCTGACAGCTCGGAGCCCGGAGCCCGCTTCGGATTCTGTGTCTCCCTCTCTCTCAGCCCCTCCCCCACTCATGCTCTGTCTCTCAAAAGTGAATACATGTTAATTTTTTTTTTTTTTTTTTTTAACTAGGACAGCCAGGTGACACTTCAGCCAGGAGAGGTCCCAGGGAGCCCAGGGACACCCGCAAGGATGTGCAGATGGGTTCAGGAACCACCAGGAGCCTGGGGTGGCTGGAGCACAATGAGGGAGAATAAGGAGGGGGGAGGATCTTGAGATGAAATGTAGGGGTACCATAAGAACCACTGGGCTCTAACTCAGAGAAAATGAAGTCAGATGGGTGCCACTGGACTGTTAGGAGCAGGTGACATGGTCTCCCTGGCAGAGAGCCACCACTGGATGCCGTCTCATCACCTACCATTTCTATGAGACCTAGGACATGGTTCTCCCATGTCAGGATTGTCCTATTATGTAAAACAAATGTCCAGGAATCTTCATTTAAGAGAGTTACGTGCCTCATTGGAGGTAGTTTGGTTCTATCTTTTAAAATTTTTACAGTAACCTCTACATCCAACATGGGGCTCAAACTTAAAACCCAGAGATCAAGAGTTGCAGGCTCTATCGACCGCACCAGTCAGGTGCCCCCCAAGTTGACCCCTATTTGTTTTAATGATTTTTTTAATGTTTACTTATTTTAAAGTTTATTTATTTCGAGAGCGGAGGGAGGAGAGAGAGAGAGAGAGAGAGAGAGAGAGAGAGAAAGAGAATATATCTCAAGCAGGCTCCATGCTGTCAGCACAGACCCTGATGCAGCACTTGAACCCATGAACCACGAGGCCATGATCTGAGCTAAAGTCGGACCCTTAACCACTGAGCCACCCAGGTACCCCAGAAACAGAGAGAGAGAGAGGGAGAGGCAAAGGGAGAAGGAGAAAGAGAATCTCAAGCAGGCTCCATGCCCAATGCAGAGCCTGACTTGGGGCTAGACGTCACGAGCGTGAGATGGTAACCTGAGCTGAAATCAAGAGTCGGACACCGAAGTGATGAGCCAAGCGCTCCATTAGGAATTTTAGGTGTTTTTTTTTTTTAATTTTTTTTTTAATGTTCATTTATTTTTGAGAGAGACAGAGGCAGAATGCAAGTGGGTTGGGGCAGAGAGAGAGAGGGAGACACAGAATCCGAAGCAGGCTCCAGGCTCCGGGCTGTCAGCACATAGCCCGACGTGGGGCTCGAACTCCCGAGCCGTGAGATGATGACCTGAGCCGAAGTCGGATGCTCAACCGACTGAGCCACCCAGGCGCCCCTAAGGATTTTAGTTTTAAGTAATCCCTACACCCAACATGGAGCTCGAACTCACCACTCCGATATCAAGAGTCTCACGCTCCACTGACTAAGCCAGCAAGACACCAACCCCTGTTTTAATCTGTTTGCCTAACAGATTCATTTTTATCTGACATGAACTGCTACTCGGGGCTTCACACATCATTTCCAGTCCAGGAAAATCGGCCAAGCAATGAGCAGGGCCCCTGCAGTATTTCTAAACTCCAAATATAAGATAAATGTCCTTATTTTGAGAAAACCTTTTTTTTTTTAATTTTTAAGTAATCTGTCCAATCAACATGGGGCTCGAACTCACAACCCTGAGATGAAGAGTTGTTTGTTCTACCAAGTGAGCCAGCCAGGTGCCCAAGACTTTTTTTTTTTTCTTTTTTTTACATTTAAGTATTGAGGCTAAACCCTTAAATATTTATCTCATTATTAAAAAGACCAAGCCAAATTTAAAAGTTATTGCTGACTTTCCTTAAACACCACTGTGTAAGTCAAACAAAACCAACTTAACCAACCAAATAAAAAACAAACTTTAGGTTATTACTTTACATCAGTTATGGTTTTAAAACCTGTAAGCCCCAAGTTGGGTGTAGAGATTACTTAAAAATAAAATCTTTAGGGGCGCTTGGGTGGCTCAGTCAGTTAAGCATCTGACTTCCGCTCAGGTCATAATCTTGCAGATCGAGAGTTCGAGCCCCACATCAGACTCACTGCTGTCAGCATGGACCTGCTTGGGATCCTCTGTCTCTCTCTCTGCCGCTCCACCTCTCACACACTCTCTGTCTCTCTCAAAAAATAAGTAAACATTTTTCTGGGGCACCTGGGTAGCTCAGTTGGTTGGGCGTCTGACTTCGGCTCAGGTCATGATCTCACAGTCTGTGAGTTCGAGCCCCGCGTCGGGCTCTGGGCTGACAGCTCAGAGCCTGGAGCCGGCTTCGGATTCTGTGTCTCCCTCTCTCTCTGCCCCTCCTCCGCTCATGCTCTGTCTCTCACTCTCAAAAATGAATAAATGTTAAAAAAATTTTTTTTTTTTAAATGCTGGAGAAGATTCCTGGAGCTTGTTGAACAGTAGCTTTAAGAAGAGACACTTTTTTTTTCTTTTTTTTTTTTTTAAGAGAGAAAGAGTTCAAGCAGGGGAGAGAGGCAGAGGGAGACAGAGAATCCCAACCAGGCTCCACACTCAGGAGGGAGCCTGACACAGGGCTAGATCCCACGACCCCAGGATCATGACCTGAACTGAAATCGAGTCAGACATGCAACTGACTGAGCCACCCAGGTGCCCTGAGGGACACACTTTCTTAAAGCTGTGGCACCACACTGCCCTCTCTCTAGGCCAGAGACATACTTATTTTTATTAATTATTTTTTTAATGTTTATTGAGAGAGAGAGAGAGAGAGTGTGTGTGTGTGTGCGCAGAACTCTGTTCTGTTACCTTCATATGGATTCTGGGTCCTTGCCAAAATTAAGCTCAGCGTAACTGCTTCATAGTCTATTTCTGATAATCCTGGCATCTGGAGACACCATTTCTATTGTTTGTTGTTTCTATTGATCCTTGCTATTGGGGTCTTTTTATCTCTTGGCAGCTTTGTTGAGGTATAAAGAACACATACATATGTTCTTTACATACATATAAAGATATGTACAAAGAACAGTACATATCTAATATGTGCAATTTAACGTGTTTGGACTCAAGCAAACATTCATGGTCCCATCACCTCGATCACCACACACAGACATTATCCAACACCTCCCAGAGTTTTCCTGTCATGGGTTTTTATCTCCTTAGGTAGTTGTCTAACTGTGATTATTTACTGGGCATTGTTTCTGTACAAACAATTCAAGAACTTGCATGATGTTCTCTTCCTCCAAAGAGGGTTTTTTGTTTTTAAATTGCTTTTAAGGCCACTAGCTACCTGGAAGTACTTTTTTTCTAAGAGAGAGAGCACAAGTGGGGGAGGGGTGGAGGAAGGGGGGGGAGAGAGAGAGAGAGAGAGAGAGAGAGAGAGATTGAGAATCTTAAGCAGGCTCCACGCTCAGCATGGAGCCCAACGTGGGGCTCGATCCCCTGACCCTGGGATCCTGACCCGAGCTGAAATCAACTGAGCCACCCAGGTGCCCCTATCTGAAAGCACTTTAATTCAAGTTCAGGTCTTGAGATTTTTCTGGACCACCAAGACGATTCAAAGTGAAACAACAGTCTATTCAAAAGCTATTTACCTCCAGGTCTCCCTTACTCCTCAGGTTCGGAATCCTACCCAGAGGAGGGTGTTTACAGAGTGTCCACCCTTGACCGACTCAGGACTCCCACTCTTGCCCCCCCACTGATCCCATGAAGCTCCTCAAACTGCAGCTGAATATCCCAAACAGCCTGAGGTAGGAACCGTCCTAAGTGCTGGGCTCGCCTCTCCGGATTCTTCTTTCCTAGACCTCAGCATGATAATTCGTCATTATTCTGGTAGCTCTCTGATGTTCCCTAAGAAGTTTTAAAATATACATATACATTTGGTCTAGCTTAATTTAGCTGTCTTCTTTGAGAGAGTTAGTATAAGTAAATTAGCTTGCCATTAGCAGAGGCAAAAGTCCTCAGGGAAGGTCTGCACACTTCTGCATAGGTTGGCATTAGAATATACATAAATAGGGACAATCGGTTTTACAGCACAGTTGAACAGCCCAGGGGTTGGGGTGTTTCTATCCCGGGACCTGAGCGCTCAGTTGAAAAATCCTCATCTAACTTTTGACTTCCCCAAGCCTTCACTACCAATAGTCTCCGGTTGACCGGAAGCCTTCCCAATAACATAAACAATTAATACACATTTTGTATGTTATATGTATTATGTGCTGTATTCCTACAATAAAGTAAGCTAGAGAAAAGATGATGTTAGTAAGAAAATCATAAGGAAAAGAAAATAGATGAACAATTCTGTACTCTATTTATATATATATTAAAAAAAAAATCCTCATATAAGGGGACCTGCACAGTTGTCCTACCCACCTACCTACCTTCTGCAGTTGTCCTAATGACGACTTGATGCATCAAAGAGCCCTGCTTCCCAAATTTTAATTTGCATCTGAATCACCTGAGAATCCAGTTAAATGCAGATTCTGATTCCGTAGGTCTGGGATCCAGGGTGAGACACAGAATCTGCGGGCTAAAAAAATCCTGCTAGTTCTAGAGAAACAAAACCCTACACCCATCTGGTCCTGAGCCCCTAATCTGCCCAGGGGGGGAAACGGGTTGACCCTGGAGTCCATGTTCTTTACACACGGAAGGCAGAAGAGAGGGTTGACATACGAGTAGCAATGTGGCCAAATCATTTTCTTCTCAGCTCGTTAGGAACTGGCAATAAGATTTAAGTCTGATTTCAGCTACTGTATAAAATGCTAAGAGATATCTTGGTTTGTAATTTAGATACCTACAATATCAGATCTGGTCCAGCTACCTCGCTTAACAAATGAAGAAAGTAAAGGAACTCAGGGGTTATGTAACTTTTTAAAAAATGTTTATTTATTTTTGAGAGAGAGCACGAGCAGGGGAGGGGCAGAGAGAGAGGGAGACACGGAATCCAAAGCAGGCTCCAGCCTCCAAGCTGTCAGCACAGAGCCTGACTCGAAGCTGGAACTCACAGCTGGGCTGTGAGATCATGACCTGAGCTGAAGTCAGATGCTTAATGCTTAACCGACTGAGCCACCCAGGCGCCCCAGGGGTTATGTAACTGCGATTCTATTACCAACTATCAACCGCAAGGTTATCTGGGTTTCCGCTTAGCTGCTCTGTTACATCAAGTAGCCTCTCAATTCCAGAAATCCTTAGCACACTCACATTTCTTGTGGAAAAGAGATTGCACGTAAGAGTTAAGTGTGTTGTCTGGATCTAGCATCTTTCTGGAACCTGAACCCAGAGGAAGAAAAGGGGTTGTGAGGCAGGATGCTGACTCAATCTCCATGGCTTGTGAGTTGGATGATAAATAAATGTAAGTCACGGAAATAAATAAACAGCCTCTGTTAGCCTCTAGGATCTAATACAGTGGCAGATAATTGTGAAGCCTGTATTGACATCATGGGAAAAACAAGTTAGACAAGCAAGACAGTGTGGGGACAGGTGAACGATGGACTAACACACATTTGAAAAACACTAATAGTGGGACGCCTGGGTGGCGCAGTCGGTTGAGCGTCCGACTTCAGCCAGGTCACGATCTCGCGGTCCGTGAGTTCGAGCCCCGCGTCAGGCTCTGGGCTGATGGCTCAGAGCCTGGAGCCTGTTTCCGATTCTGTGTCTCCCTCTCTCTCTGCCCCTCCCCCGTTCATGCTCTGTCTCTCTCTGTCCCAAAAATAAATAAACGTTGAAAAAAAAAAAAAAAAGAAAAACACTAATAGCAACATTGAAAAGGCTGCTTTGTGGGGCGCCTGGGTGGCTCTGTCAGTTAAGCGTCTGACTTCAGCCCAGGGCATGATCTCACAGTTCGTGGGTTTGAGCTCCACATCAGGCTCTGTCCTGGTGGTGTGGAGTCTGCTTGGGATTCTCTCTCCCTCTCTCTCACTCTCCTCTTGCTCTCTGCCCCTTCCCCACTTGCTCTCTCTTTCAAAATAAATAAATAAACTTTAAAAAAGAAAAAAAAGAAGCCTGCTTTGTGATACCAGATGGATTAGCTCAAGATGTCTTCCCACACTTGCATGGATGGCCGGCTCCATTCCGTTTGGTCTCAGAGGTTTGCTCCAAAAGCCATGGAAATTGCCAGAAACGAAGTATACAGCAAGGCAAAGTTCAAAGCCATCACCTGATATTTCACACTTTATCCTCCATACGAGTAAACCAGATACCGGCCAGATAGATCAGGGAAGAAAGCGCTTATGGTCACATGCCTCCCCTAATTTGGCAGGTAGAGAGACAAGGAAACCATCAGGACCTACCGCCTTTGGGAAGAATAAGCGTTAATTCCTTCTTGGAAGTTGGAAACAGAAAGGCAAGGAGATTCGGGTTGAAGTAAGCAGAACGTACCACCCCCAAATACACCACTTCGGCACATTGATTATTATATTGAACTGCAGACGGCTGGGAAGAAGCTGACAGAAGAAAAGCTCTCTGCCCTCCCCCTCCCCCACTGGCCCCAAAGCAGGACCTACTTTCGTAAACTTGTCCCCCGTCCCTCACTGTTCCTGACAGACGCAAGTCAGGGAGGCGACTCTAGACTCTAGCCAACCTGGAGAGGGCACCAGAAGAATCATAATAAAAAACCTTCCCAACCAGCCCTTATTTTGTTAGTTCTCGCCCGGCTAAGATGCTCTATAGATGGGCTCAAGTTCCAGCCACTCCGCACTGAGTGCCGGCATCGTGTCTTCACCAGGCAGGTGTTAACTAACTTCCGCTTGTTAATCTGTCTTCTGTTAGCCTAATTCAGGGGCCCCAGGCAATGGACCTAAAATGGGATGAGGACAAAAGACTTCTTCCCTTCAGGACAGCATTTTGTGTCCTTCTGAATCAGACTTAGCTTGAGAAGCTCCAGACGTCCCTACTCAAGGTGGCAAGGGAGGAGAGAAACCCACCGAAGGCACAGAAATCTTAAAAACACACTGGAGCCACAGAACTGTACATTTCTAAATGGTTAAAATGCCCAATTTTATGTTTTGTATATTTTACCACCATTTTTTAAAGGAAAAAAACCAAAACTGGACTCCTCTCTTTCAATTTACAGATGGAAAAAACGGAGACCCAGTGTCAAATAATGAGAAGAAGCCAGAGGAAACACCAGGTCCCCATACTTCCAGCAGCTGGAGACCGTCTGTCAAAAGTGCCACTGATTGGTGTCATTCAGGAGAAAGCGCTGGGCACGCAGGGCTCCACCCACCAAATCTGAAGAATGAGACTCAGGGCAGGACACACTGGGACTGGGTAAGGAAGGGAGGCCTTCTAACCACCAAGGGTGGGGAACATTCTTCAAAGGCTCTGGGAAGCAAGGACATGGGTCAGACCCCCGCCACGCCCCTGGTGGCCACAGAGTCCCCCTTCCTCCGTGCAGACCAGGCTGTCCTTTAAGCGCTGGGAAGCCGGGCAGGGGGCAAAGAAGCGACCCCTCCGGGCACCCACGATAGTCCTCGGGGCTGGCACTGTGTCCTAGGGGCCGAGAGGAGTGGCTTCTAACGGGTGTGGGTTTCTGGTCCTCACTCAAGCCCTGGCGGGGAGAAGGGAGTCAGGAAACTAAAGATTCCCAAGGCGATTCCCCAACTCGAGAGGGCGCCAGAGTCACCGGGCGGGGGCACCTCCTGCACCTGAGCGCGCCTGGAGCTGCCCCCACCCGGAGGGTGGCGACCTCCCTGGCAGAGCCACCGGGCTCCAGGAAGCGCAGAGACGGCTGCCCAGAGCCCCGCGGCAGAGGGGCCGGGGCGCCCCCTCACCGGCAGGACCCCATCGTGCCCCCAAGTCCCCTTGAGAGGTGCCCGGCGACCCAGGTGTCCCCCGGTGGGGCAGGAGCCTTGACCGCAGGGCCGGTAGCGACTGACGGGTGCATAGGGGGGAGGGACGGGCGACGGGAAGAAGGAAGGACCAGGGGACGACGGGGGACAGAAGTGGGACGTGGGGACGGATGATGGAAAGGGGGTGGGGAGACGGGGAGTTGTCAGGACCAGGGGATGGGGGTGGGGACAAAGGATGGTCCGAGGTAGTGACACGGGATGGGGAGACGCGAATACAAGGGGGGCGGCGGGAGAGGGGCTAGGGGGCGTGGTACCAGGGGACAGAGGCGAAAAGATGGGGGACAGGGGGACGGGGGATGGAGGATGGGGGCTACGGGGACCAGAGGACCCAGAGACGGAGAGACGGGGGCGGGGTGGGGGTACGGAGGCCCGAGGACAGGGTGGGGCGGCAGGGCGGGGGTCAGGGGGACGGGGGACGGCGAGGCCAGGCGGGGCCGCCTCAGCCTCAAGCCGGGACGGCAGCCCCTCCCGTCCTACCTAAGGCCAGCATGTAGCCGTCGAAGTTGTCGCTGCTGAGCAGGTTCCAGGTGCCACTGAGGTCGGCGGGCATGGCGGGGCAGGGCGACAGTGGCCGGCGGGCGGCGGGGCCTCGGCCTATCTGCGGGGCCGGGGAGGGCGGGGGCGGGCCCGGGCGGGACCGCGGTGGGGACAGCAGCGCGGGCGGGAGGAGCCGTGCGGAGCGGAGCGGGGGACGCACCTCTTGGTCCCCAGCCCGTTGCGCCGCGCTTTTCTGTGCTCGCGGACACTCCTGCGTCCCCGGGCCTCCCCGCTCCTGCTCCTCTTCCTCTTGAACCCTAAACCCAGGCGCGCCCCAGACAGTGTTCCCAACCACACTTCTTTCTCTGCTACGTGGTAATGACCAAGGGCATCTCCTTCAAACTCATTAATTAGTGTTTGGGCTGCAAATGGCAGGTCAATAAACCCAGCTCTAGCGGTCTCCGTAAACAGAGAGGCTTATCTTCTTTACCTTATCAAGCCGACCTGGGGTGACAAGTTGCTGGTGATGACCTGGCAACTGCAGGCCAGGGAAGTGGCACCTGGCCTCTTAAGCCTACCGTCAAGAGTTGGCTGCTGGGTTTCCAGCCAGGACATCCACATGCAAGCTGACAAAGAAAGTGCACCTGCCATTATCCTTTCATCAGATTTGTTCACACTCATTGGCCAAATCTGTGTCACATTCCACTTCTTTTCCTTTTCTTTTTTTAATGTTTATTTATTTTGAGGTGGGGTGGGGGGAGAGAGAGAGAGAGACAGAATGAGTGGGAGAGGGGCAGAGAAAGAGGGAGAAAGAGAATTCCAAGCAAGTTCTGAGCTATCAGCACAGAGGCCCATGTGGGGCTCGAGCCCACAAACCATGAAATCTTGACCTGAGCCAAAATCAAGAGTCGGAGGTGGGCTGAGCCACCCGGGTGCCCCATGTCACATGCCACTTCTAATTGCAAGGGAGTCTAAGGAATCTCACATCTCTTCAGTCTTGACAGTAGAGAAAGGCAAAAGGGAAGGGGGGTGGGAATGTAGGCTAACCTACAATATTAGCCACAAACACCATCTATATAGACTGGCTCGAAGATTTAGAAATCCATTTATGACCTCACCCATATGTATATATTTTTTTAAGATTTTATTTTTAAGTAATCTCCCTACCCAATGTAGGGCTCAAACTTATAACCCCAGGATCAAGAGTCGCCATGTTCTACTGACTGAGCCACCCAGGTGCCCCACACTCAAATATATCAATAGTTAATATTTATTGAGTGCTTACTATGTATATTACCATCTGTCACAAAATCCTACTTCTCCAGTAGTTACTTTATTATGTCCATTTGACGGAGACAAAAACTGAGACAAAGAAATTGCCCGAGGTCATTCAATTAGCACAACAGTCCTTCCTAATCATGCTCTCCACTAAGAGGAATTTCTCCTAAACACCTGGCCTCTTTCCAAACCTACTTCATTCTCAGGGAAGCGGAACGGTTCTCTGCTTGGGGGCAACTAGGGTGACCACCCATCCCGGCTTCCCCAGGACTGAAGGAATGCCCAACACCTGGGATTTTCACTGCTAGAAGTAGAAAAATTCCTGGAAAACGAGAGTGTGTGGCTTTGCCTTAGGAACAACAGTCACTGAACCATTCTTTCTCTACTAAGGTAGAGTTCATCTATCAAACACTTTAAACACAGGGTATCTCAATTTTTTTCCTTCTCCCTGGTAGACTGGTCCAAAGTCTACACTGGGGGAGTTAGCGTATAGGTTATTTTTGCCCCCACTCAAACTTAATGGCTTAAAAAATAACACAAAAATAATTAATTTCCTCATCAATCTGCAATTTGGGTATAGCTCACAGAGGATGGCTGATCCGGGCTCCACGAAGCATCAGCTGGGTAACGACTCCAGTTGGCAGAGTGGGAGAAGACACTTCCAAAACGGCTCACTCTCACGGCTGGCAAATGAGTGCTGGCTATCTGCGTGGCTGGGAGCCAGGTTCCTTTCCATGGGGGTCTGTCCATGGGCTGCTTTGGCTCCCCCACAGCATGGGTGGGTGGGCTCTAAGAGAGAGCATCCCAAGAGAACCAGTAAGATGCTGTCCTGTCTTATGACCTAGTCTCAAAAGTTACATAACATCATTTCCACCAGGGTCACAGCCTTACCCAAATCCAAAGGGAACAAACGTGGACCTCATTTCTCACAGTCACATTTTAAGACGAGCAGGTGGGATGGGAGATCTTGTAACACGCATCTTGGACAACACATAATTCGTCACGTTTACCTATTCTGCTCTGACCTTCACACCAAGCTTCAACTCCGAACCTATTTTTAAAAATTTTTTTAATGCTTATTTCTGGGGCGCCTGGGTGGCGCAGTCGGTTAAGCATCCGACTTCAGCCAGGTCACGGTCTCGCGGTCCGTGGGTTCGAGCCCCGCATCGGGCTCTGGGCTGATGGCTCAGAGCCTGGAGCCTGTTTCCGATTCTGTGTCTCCCTCTCTCTCTGCCCCTCCCCCGTTCATGCTCTGTCTCTCTCTATCCCAAAAATAAATAAAAAACGTTGAAAAAAAAATAAATAAATGCTTATTTCTTTTTGAGACAGAGAGACAGAACACGAGCAGAGGAGGGGCAGACACAGAATCCGAAGGGAGACACAGATTCCGAAGCAGGCTCCAGTCTCTGAGCTGTCAGGACAGAGTCTAACGCACGGCTTAACCCATGAACCGTGAGATCATGACCTGAGCCGAAGTCGGATGCTTAACCAACCAAGCCACCCAGGAGCCCCCAACCCTGAACTTTTACCAGCCTTTCTCAGTCATTAAGATGCTATTTTCAGGGTGCCCACTCGGCTCAGTTGGTGGAGGATGTGGCTCTTGATGTTGGGGTGATGAGTTCAAGCCCATGTTGGGCATACAGGGTACTTAACAACAACAACAAAAATTTTTTTTTTAAAGAGAGGCACCTGGATGGCTCAGTTGGTTGAGTTTCTGACTCTTGAGATCGAGTCCTACATCAGGCTCTCCACTGCTAGCTTGGGATTCTCTCTCTCCCTCTCTCAAAATAAAGTAAAAAAAATTTTTTTTTGAATTTTTAAAAAGATGCTATTTTCATTCATCTGTTGCTTTTTTCATCTTATTTTTCAGTTGGTTTAGAACTTGGACAAAAGAGTACTTGACTCTCTTCAAAAATTCCAAAGAGTTGGGGGCACCTGGGTGGTTCAGTCAGCCAAGCATCCGACTTCAGCTCACGTCATGATCTCACAGTTCGTGGGTTTGAGCTCCACATCCGGCTCTGTGCTGACAGCTTGGAGCCTGGAGCCTGCTTCAGATTCTGTGACTCCCTCTCTCTCTGCCCCACTTGCGCTCTGTCTCCCTTTCAAAAATAAATAAGCATTAAAAAAAATTTTTTTTTAATCTCTAAGAGTCATCTTTCCAGAACAGCCTTCTGATACACTTCTGCTATCCACTTACTCTGCATCACATCTCTTCTACTTCCTTCATAATTATCATAACCCACAGTTATCTTTTCTTGGTTTGTTAATTGACTTTTTCATTCAAATGCCAAGGGCAGAGACCATGTTCATCTCATTTGCCTCTACAGCATCCGTAGGGCGAGCGCTCCATAAATGTTGGCTGAATGACTACGACCTTTTCCGAAAGAGAAACGTCATTTTTACTGAGAAGGCAGAGTGGCACTGCCTTGCCCAGAAGAAGACTGTTGATTCTCCTACTGTAAGACATTGATTCCCTCGGTGGAATGTGGCAGGCTGATTCCAAAGCCTAGGATTAGCTATATCTTGCCATTTAAAGGGCACAGCACTATGAACTCTGACCAGATTTCTGGAGCATGAAGCTTATTTAAATTCCAGAAAACTAAGGGCACAGGACACGAAGAAGTCATAACTTACTTCCTACCCTAAAAATTGTATTGTTCTAAATGTTGGCCTGAAAATGAAAGTCACAGAAATAACTACTAATAATTTTAGCATTTGTGCTGGTTGGTATGGCTTTTGGCCAACTTGAGCAAGGGCCATCTAGCATGGATAGAGTTGAACTTCAGTTGAAGTGGACATAGGCTTGGCCATGGGATAGAGAGTAATTTTCTCCTCCACAATCCTTTTTTTTTTTTTTTTTTTAAGTTTATTTACTTTTGAGAGAGCGAGCGAGCATCGGAGAGACAGGGGGACAGAGGATCCAAAGCAGACTCTGCACTGACAGCAGAGAACCTGATGTGGGGCTCAAACTCATGAACTGTGAGATCATGACCTAAGCCGATGTCAATGCTTAACCACCCAGGCACCCCACTCCTCCATAATTCTAAGATCTTTCTTCTGAATGAGGACCAAAAGTTATCTCTGGAAAGAGAGGTGGAATTTATTTAGCCAATTTGAGCCCTTTCTTTCCTTCATTTGATATTGTCAAAGTAAATCATAAAGTTATAGCCAAGACGGGGTCCTCAACCTATGTACCAACACTGCTCCTCCTTGACAGAAACAGATGGCGGGGGTTGGGGGTGGCTCAGTTGGTTAAGAGTCTTACTGTTTTGGGTCAGGATATGATCTCTCGGCTTCATGGGTTCCAGCCCCGCATCAGACTCTGAGCTGGCAGCACAGAGCCTACTTGAGACTCTCTCTCTCTCTCTCTCTCTCTGCTCCTCCCCCACTTATGCTGTGTCTGTCTCTCTCAAAATAAATAAATAAACTTAAAAAAACCCCAAATGGATGGGAATCAATGATGGGCACCTGCAGTGTATCTATTCACGTCCCAATGGAGTCTGGTACTGGTTCAACAAAGAGTGGCGTGGACACTGTGGACACTTCATGCCATCCATATTTCCACTCCCTAGGGCAGGGAAGCACTGCTATCAGGGAGCTTGGCCTGGGCCCAGCATAAGATCTGGCTGAGTTTAAGGTTAAGGCAATCACAGAAACCCTAGCTCCTTTGACAGTGATTGGTTTTAAGGACAAGCAGGTTTCAATGAATTTGATTCAGCCAAGGATATATACTGATAAGTTTGATAGGCCTGTTGGGAAAGCTGTTTCTTTGGTTTTACAAAGCCCTGGGGAGCCCGCCTTTCTCCAGTTTTGAATGTGGACAAGGAAGTCTTGTTCTACAACTCGAGGAACACCAGACTTAGGACACTGTGCCCTACAGAGTAGAGGAATGGAAAGACCCTGGGTCCCTGATGACACCACTGGGTCACTGCATCCGTACACCCCGGATCCTGCCCTCTCTGTCTGTACTTCTGGGTGTAAGTATCCTTATTGTTCAGACTACCTGGAGCTGAGCTTCAGTGGGAAATACCCTGACATAGAAAATAAATAAAATTAAGTTACTCTTATCTCCCTAAGTAACTTATTTGCCTTTTTAAACCTGTTTGAGGACAGAAGAGCTAATGATAGTTCAGTTCTGAGTGTGTTTAACTTGCTGAGGCTACTTAGCAAACGTTAAATAAAATACTACTTCAGGAGTGCTATTTTTTTTTTTTTTTTCCTTGAAGGAGAGAGAAACAGAGCGTGAGCAGGGGAGGGGCAGAGAGAGAGACACACACAGAATCTGGAGCAGGCTCCAGGCTCTGAGCTGTCGGCACAGAGCCCAACTCGGGGCCTGGACTCACAAACTGCAAGATCATGACCTGAGCCAAAGTCGGACGCTTAATGGACTGAGCCACCCAGGTGCCCCAGGAGTGCTCCTCTTTCACTAAGAACTGTGTGGCCAGAATCTCAGGTCTTCAGCTTTGGTGACACTGATGTTTTTGGTTCCCCTTTTTTAAAGCCTATTAATCAAGAGAAACTTTGGATGCCAAGAATCTACCTTGAAGAAGGTACCTGGGGCTTTGCCTCCACGAGCGGAGACAAACAAATCCCAGTGGGCCCCCCTCTTCTGTGCTGTGCTGCAGAGTGAATGATGCCAGCGAGGCCATCAAAACCTGGGGCTCTCACTCATTCTGATTTTCCATTCAGCCGTTGTTCCCGAGACCCTGGGGAAGACTGAACAGAACAAGTGATATTTTATTTTTTATTCTTAGAAAATTTTAATTATTTTTTTTATGTTTGTTTATTTATTTGGAGAGAGACAGAGTGGGTGCCAGTGGGGGAAAAGCAGAGAGAGAACCCCAAGCAGGCTCCCCGCTGTGAGCGTGAAAGCCCCACGTGGGGCTTGATCTAACAAACCACGTGATCATGACCTGAGCCAAGATCAAGAGTCAGACGCTTAACAGACTGAGCCACTCATGCAACCCTGGCTTATTTATTTAAAAAATTTTGTTTAATGTTTATTTATTTTTGAAAGAGAGAGACAGAGTGTAAGTGGGGAGGAGCAGAGAGAGAGAGGGAGACACAAAATCCGAAGCAGGCTCCAAGCTCTGAACTGTCAGCACAGAGCCCGATGTGGGGCTCAAACTCACAGACCGTGAGATCATGACCTGAGCTGAAGTCAGACGCTTAACAGACTGAACCGCCCAGGTGTCCCTATTTATTTTTTAAAGTTTTATTTAAGTAATCTCTATACGCAGAGGGGGCACAAACTCATGACTCCAGGGTCAAGAGTCACATGCTCCTCCAACTGAGCCAGCCTAGTAGTGCCCTGGGCAAATGATTTTTTTTTTAAAAATCCCTCCTTTCTTCCTTGACCTTTCTCTGCTTCTCTGGTCCTCCCGCAAGCCCTTAATATAATTGTTATACCAATGTCATGCCTATTCTCTGTACCTCCTCATAGGTTGTTCCTCCCAAGGTTGGAAAAACAAAAGCCCAAAAAGCAGAACAGAAATAGGACTCCTTGGACTTCAGATAAATAACAAATAATTTATAGTATAAGGAGCTCCCTCGGGAACGTCTTCCATCCTGGTTTCCTGTCCTGCAGGGCCCTAGTGTGCTCGTTTTGAGGAAACCATCAGGAGGGATTCTGGATGCTTGCTGATGCTCAAAACATAGTCTTGTGTTTCTCACCTCCTAACTGTAGGCAACCTGGTGGCAGAGATGGTCCCGAACTTGTGTGCTCCCCTTGGCACTTCACGTCTTAACAGTGTTCCCAGAAATGCTTCCTGCTCACACACAAGAGAAGGGACAGGTGGCAGCTCCCCACTGGGTCAATCGCATTTCAGAGCTGGAAGGTCCCCAGAGATCACTGCATTATTTTACAGAAAGAGATTCTGAGAGTCAATGGCCCCACCCTGCCCCAGTCAACTGACTGGTACAAAACCTACCTCTGAAACAGAACCTTCTGCTCTGTCTTGCAATAGTGCTACAGGGTGGCACTATGGTGCTGGAATGGGCATCTGGGCGGTTTCTTTCTTTCTTTTGCTTTTGCTGATTAAAAGCAAACTACACTAAAATGAACAACTCTGAAACAACAGATGTTGTCGAGGATATGGAGAAAGGGAAACACTTTTGCACTGCTGGTGGGAATGCAAACTGGTGCAGCCACTCTGGAAAACAGTATGGAGGCTCTTCAGAAAATTAAAAATAGAGCTACCCTACGACCCAACAATTGCACTACTAGGAATTTATCCAAAGGATACAAAGACACTGATTCAAAGGGGCACATGCACCCCAATATTTATAGCAGCACTATCAACAATAGCCAAAGTATGGAAAGAGCCCAAATGTCCATCAACTGAGAAGTTGTGGCATATATACACAATGGAATATGACTCAGCGATAAAGAAGAATGAAATCTTGCCATTTGCAACAACATGGATGGAACTGGAGGGTAGTATGCTAAGTGAAATAAGTCAGTCAGAGAAAGACAAATATCGTATGATTTCACTCCTATGTGGAATTTAAGAAACACAACAGATGAATACAGGAGAAGGGAAGAAAAATAGGATAAAAACAGAGAGGGAGGCAAACCATGAAACTCTTAAACACAGAGAACAATCTGAGGGCTGCTGGAGGGGAGGTGGGTAGGGCGATGGGCATTAAGGAGGGCACTTGCTGGGATGAGCATTGGGTGTCGTATGCAAGTGATGAATCACTAAATTCTACTCCTGAAACCATTATTACACTATATGTTAATTAACCTGGATTTAAATACAATTCTGAAAAGAAAGTGAACTGTGACTATCACCTCCTCCCTCTGGGTATTCACTGCCCCTATTCCAAGCACTTGGCTAACATTGGGCGGGTTCCACTTAGTCCTTCTGTGTAGAGAGAACACAGCACACATCACCATCAGATTATCCTATGGTTAAAGTTTTATTTATTTGTACTCCTCCACTTAGGATGGGTGAAAATGTCAAGATCTGGGTGAAAATGTCAAGATCTGGCCAAAAGGGGCTCCTGGGAGGCTCAGGTGGTTAAGTGTCCAACTTCAGCTCATGATGTCACGGTTCAGAGCCCACATTGGGCTCTGCGCTGACAGCTTGGAGCCTAAAGCCTGCTTCAGATTCTGTGTCTCCCTCTCTCTCTCTCTCTCTGCCCTCCCCTTCTTGCACTCTGTCTCTCGCTCAAAAATAAACATTAATTTTTTAAAAAAAGGATTTGGCTAAAACTTTATTCTTTGAGTAGTATGTTACCGGGTGCCTCAGGGTGTCTCAGTCAGTTGAGTGCCCAACTCTTGATTTGGGCTCAGATGATGATCTCACGGTTCATGGGTTCGAGCCCTAAGTCAGGTTTTACAGTGACTGTGCAGAGCCTGAATGGGATTTTCTCTCTCAAAATAGACTTTGAAAATTAAAAAAAAAAAAAAAAAAAAAAGTAGTGTGCTACATAAGACACAAAGGCGTGAGGGGCACAGGCTTTGATCAGGCCTTGGGTTTATCATTTACACAGCACCCAACTGTGCCTCGTTTCTTTAGGACTCACACAGACCCAGCACACAGGAAGTGTTGGCAGTATGAAGCTCAAATGGCACGAGTTTACCTGGTAAACTAGATACAGATTTCAGAGGCAGACACTGGACATCCTCACAGCTGCATGGAAGCCGTGGAGGATGTTTCAGATTGTGAGGCCTGTGGGAGCAGGCAGGAGCACGGCGGTGGAGGGGACGTCCTGTGACACCCAGAAGTAAACGTTAAAGGAGCCCATTTCACAATATAGTGGCCTCTGGGCTCGGACGGAAGTGAAGCAGAGGTTGGGGTAAGAAAAAACAGCAATCTTAAAAACAAGCAAACAAACAAAACAAAACGAAAAAAGAAAATCAGCAATCCTACCACTACCATGCACGCTGACCCTGAGGAAACGCTTCCTTCCACCCTGTGCAGAGACCCTCAGGGTGGCGAAAAGAGAAAGCGCATCCTCTGATCAAGCAGATGACCGTAAATCATCCCTCTGGCTCAGTCTCTACCTTGGTCATCAAGGAGAACCCACGCCTCTTATCACACTTGTCCCCTAAACAGGAAAACAAACAAAAATCCCTCTGTATGTTGTATATTCAGCCAGTAAGGGACTTTTATTCATTTGCTGCATTCAAATTATACAACGTAAGGAGTAAAGGAGCACGACACATCATAAACACCAGCGTCAAACACAAAAATACCAGCTTCACATATTTCCTAAACTCAAAATTCATGTTACAAAAGCAAATTAGGAAAAAGGGATGATAGGAAGTACAGTGGCATATTTTCTTCTTCCTCGATGGAAGTCACAACAATTAGTATTTATTCCCCTGTGAAGTGCATTGTTCTAATTTCCATTATCAAAACAGGAAATTCTCCCCTGGAGGTCACCCAAAACTATGTTATGAAGCTGTGGGGTTAGCAGCATTTTTGGTACTAGGACAAAAGGCGAAGCAGGTCGTTCTGTGTACAAAGGTATCGACTCATGAACAGCACAACAACAGGCTTGTTTCACTATTACCAAGTCTCCTGGGAGGCTCCCAAACGCTTTATTTTTATCCAGTGGATCCTGAGGTCAGTGTTCTCACAACTGGGCAGGCTGGGCACTTCTAGGTAGGAAGGCACGTTACAAGAGAAGTTTCTACAGAATAAAAGAGAAGTTTCTGGCAATGGAATCTTTCTGCAGTTGGCACCCATACCAGATGGACTAAGTGTGGTTTTCCAGAAGAAATCTAAGTTTCATTTCGGTAGCTTCATCTATTCTAGGCGGTTATTTTTCAATATTGCTTCAACTCTCAACTCCAAAAAGTCAAGGAGAGGAAGAAATGACCTTCATCTCTGTGGTCTGAGATTCTAACCCACCACTCCTTCAGCAGAGAGAGACTGAACCCTACTGGTGCCAGGCTCTGCACCCCTCAAGGTCTTTGTGAAGTTGGCCTGTTGGCTTTAGTAAGAATAAGTCAGGGGCGGCTGGATGACTTAGTCGGTTGAGTGTTCAGCTCTTGATTTTGGCGTGAGTTGTGACACCAGGATTGTGGAACTGATCCCTGCGATGGGCTCCATGCTGAGCGAGGACCTTGGGATTCTCTTTCTCTCCCTCTGCTCCTCTCCTCCACCTTGCCCTCTCTCACTTAAAAAGAAAAGAAAGGAATAAGTAGCGGTAGGGTACGTTGGCCAGTTTTTTCTTTAAGGTTTTATTTTTGGGGGGTGCCCAAGTGGCTCAGTTAGTTAAGCAACCAACTCTTCATTTCAGCTCAGGTCACGATCTCATGGTCCATGAGATCAAGGCTTGCGTGGGGCTCTGTGCTGGCAGCGTGTGTGTAGGCTGCTTGGGATTCTCTCTCAAAATAAATAAACATTAAAAAAAAAAAAAGATGCTATTTTAAGTAATCTCTATACCCAACGTGGGGCTCGAACTTACAACCCTGAGATCAAGAGTCACATGCTCTACTGACTGCTGGGACAGCCAGGGACTCTCCCCACCCTCTCTTTTTTTCTTTTAAAGATTTTATTGGTTTGCCAGCTTTAATATTTTCCCTTTTCGAACTGTGGATTCAGACTTGACTGTACAACCACACAGCTGTATTTTTCTTTGGCAGGGTTATTAATCCTTCATCTAGAATGGTGTAGGTATAAAATATAAATTGAAAAAAAGGTAAATTATTGTATTTGCATCAGAAATTGAACTTTTTATCACAGGATAATTTTCATGCAACATGAAACTACTCTATAAAAGCTATTTCTGGTCTTTTTTGCTTTACCAATTGGTAAAATTTCCACAAAATCATAATGCATCAAACTATATATAACAAGCTTGCATTTGTAACATAGAAACTATGACTTCGATTATTATTTGGGAGTTCTACTTTGGTTAAAATCCAGACAAAAGGATGAGAAAAAGAGTAAGAAAGTAGACCCTTTTACTGCTTAAATTCACACATGGCAGGTTCACGGTGGGCCAGAGCAGGAACAGAGGGGCTCTTGAGAAACTCAACAGAGAATTTTAGAGTGAGATCACAGAGTGCTCTTCCGAGATTCTGAGCCAGAAGGACCGCTGAGCTGACTCAGTGAGGCATTTCTCATGTTCTTAGGACCTTCGTTCATCTTTTGATTATTAAGCTGTCAAGAACGGCTAAGAGCACGGACACTTAATAAAACCCTTGAACAGGATCCCTCGTTCTCCACGGTCCTCTCTGTTCCAGGTAGCATGATAACATCTCTGAAGTTGTTCCTGCAGAGACGGCAAAAGGGCAGACGAACAGAACCACGAGAGGCCGTGCTAACAGAACACACATAATGTACAACCTTTTCATTTACTACTGATTTTTTACCAAACTTGTGAGCTTTAGTTTATGAAACAGGGTGCAATTCCCTTCCCCAGACTGTTTCTCTGCCTCTGGTGGGCATCAGAAACACCTGTGCACCTTTCTGACTCTCTGAGGGCCTGGGCCTTTCTCCCAGCCTCCAAAGGTAAAGCTCCAGGGAGGTGCGTCTTGGCAGAGCTGAAGTGGCCAATTTCTGACGTGTGCCAGAGAGTCTGAATGGTGAGCACGGTTTCTGCCAGGCATATTCACAACCTGTATCCTGCGTAGCTGAAGATGACCGATCCGCGGTGCATTTTACACGATCACTACTTTAAGAATTGTTTCCTTGGCCCCCCTCGGTGAAGAATGCCTAGAAATGGGCACGCATAAAATGTTAATTCCCTTTCTAACTGAAGTTAAGATTTTATTTTTTTTTTATTTTTTTTTTCAACGTTTTTATTTATTTTTGGGACAGAGAGAGACAGAGCATGAACGGGGGAGGGGCAGAGAGAGAGGGAGACACAGAATCGGAAACAGGCTCCAGGCTCTGAGCCATCAGCCCAGAGCCTGACGCGGGGCTCGAACTCCCGGACCGCGAGATCGTGACCTGGCTGAAGTCAGACGCTTAACCGACTGCGCCACCCGGCGCCCCTGAAGTTAAGATTTTAAATGGACTCTTGCTTTCCCACTTTGCTCCGCTTATGTGGTAGACCAGAGAGGTCCTTTCTGACTTATTTGTAGTTAGTACAGTTGAATGTCTTCTGGTTTTAGTGCTGCTAATCCCTTGTTTTAAAGATTAAAGGATTTGTACATTCTTTAAAAAAAAAAAAAAAAGACCATCTTCAAAACATCCATTTTGACAATTTCTAATAAAAAGATAGACGTGGGGGTGCCTGGGTGGCTCAGTCAGTTGAGCATCCAATTCCTAATTTGGCTCAGGTCATAATCTCAGTTCACAGAATCGAACCCTATGTTGGGCTCTGCACTGACAGTGAGGAGCCTGCTTGGGATTCTCTCTCTCCCTCTTTCTCTCTGACCTTCTCCTGCTCGCTCTCTCTCCAAATAAACATCTTTTTTTTTTTTTAAAAAAGCCCTATTTAAAAAAAAAAAAAAAAAAGACAAACCATATTTTCATCTACTGGTGATTTTTACCAAACTTTTAAAAAGCTTTAGTTTATGAAACAGGATCACGATTCTTCTTCCCAGTCACTAACACCCAGACTCTTTCACATTCCCAACAGACAAGTCCAAAGTGCAGGAGTCACGAGTTAGCTTCTGCAGTGTTTTTCTGCAAGGGAGCCAGGACGACCCCAACATTCCTCTCCTCACTCTCAGGGCTGTACAGGTCATGCTTTTCGATATACTCTCGGACAAGGTCTGGCACCAAGTAGCGAATGCTCTGGCCCCTTCTGAGGGCTCGCCGGATCTTTGTGGAGGAGATGTCATTGGTGATCCATTCATTTACCAGGTGAATGTTGTTCCGGTGTTTCCACAGTGCGTCGGATTCGTAGATGAATTTCTCAGCATCGTTTCCAGCCCGAGTAATACAGATGAGCCCGTAGTCTCCTACAATTCGGGTGATATCCTCACTCTTCCACAGATTGGGAACACCGAACGATTCCAATAAATCTGCCCCACACAGCAGCTTTACTTTTGGCACATCTGGGAAGAAGAAAACACAGCTTCAGGGTCTGCTTTGCTAATAACTCCCTGAGTCAAAATGAATGCATCTATGTGTTTTTCTGGCTAGAGGGTTCATAGTTTTGATCCGAATCAGATTCTCAAAAGAGATCTGGGAACTGCAAAAGTTAAGGACCGCTGCAGGAGAAGTAAGTTCAAGGTGCCTTTTCCTTCCTCTCCTTCCCTCCCTCCGGTCCCAAAACTAACAAGGGGCATTTTCCAGGCAGCCAAGCATCCTGAATATGAAATGAAAATACAAAGGGGGCTTGCTCGGCACTAGAATCTTATCCACTCCAGTCGGTAAGTCTTGATAAAACATACAGACCTTTTGTTTTTGGCTCTAGCAATTCCTTTTGACCAAAATCTTGTCTTTGTTCAGCCCACTTCCTTTTCCGTCCAGGCCTCTCCAGCCTAGGTGAGTCCTGCTGGTGATCACAGCTACTGGCCTCCAGTTTCTCCTGATGGTGTCTAGAAAACAACAAAGCAGTAGAACATCCTCTTCTCACAACATTCAACCAGAATACTGTCTCTCTGGAGATGGCTTAGAGCCTCTGGCCCAAGGTCCAGGCTGTGTCATATTAAGAACATGTACTGGAAACCAATTTGACAATAAATTTCATATATAAATAAAAAAAAAAAAAAAAAAAAAAGAACATGTAAACCACAGGTACACCCAAGGCCTATCAGTCAGAATGGATGCTGACCAGCACCCAGTACTTCCGGGTCAGCATGGAGGCTGGCCAGTAGTGCCCGGGGACTGGCTAACGGGCATAGAAAGTAAAGAGATCCTGGGAACACAACAGATGGTAGCGATTACTATTCTAAGCTTCATGTGTGTGTCACAATAATAAGAGTTAACATTAGCTATTTATTACGTGCTAAGCACTCCACTAAGTCCTTTGCATGGATCATTTGATGAAATCTTCCCAACATCCCATGCCATAAATATCGTTATTGTTATTATTATTCCCATAATGGAGGGAAGTGAAAGCTTAGAGCTGTAACTCCAGCTCTTGGCAGACTCCCTGGGATGCAGGAGGCATTCAGTAACAACCTGAGTGAATGCTCTGGCTTTTGTAAAGCAACTCTATTGGGGCACCCGGCTGGCTCAGTCGCAAAAGCGACTCTTGATCTTGGAGTTGTGAGTTTGAGCCCCACGCTGGGTGTAGAGGTTACTTCAATAAATAAAACTTAAAAAAAAAAAAAAGTAAAGCAACTCTCTTATTGCCAGCATTATATCAGAACTGCTCATTATCCCGATTGAGAGAGAACTCTAATTTGCCCAAGGTCACTTAGCTTATAGGTAGCGGAGCCGGTGCTTGAACCCCAGCAGTCTGCTTCCAGAGCCCACACTCTTGACCGCTGAAGAGTGTGGCTTCACCTAGTAGTGGAGAGCCACAACACCAAGGATAAGGTCCTAGAGAGGACAAGTGCCCGAAGCCTAGAAGGAAGGGACCACAGGCGGGACTCACGGGCAGCCTTGTTCTGGATCGGCAGCAGGATGCCCAGTGCTCTGCAACCGTGCGGTTATCCGACATGAGCTACACCTGGGGAGCCAAGTGTGTCCTGTGCCCCTAACTCCCTTCGCTCTCGAGCAGCTGCGTTAATATGTAGCGGACAGCGAGGCTGTCAGGGAGGGGGCTGGGTAAGGTCGTGGATGCAGAAGGCTGGTATCTGATGGGAGAATTTCTGGCCAGTGAAGAGGGCTGACTTCTCCCTGCCAAGTCTGAAAAGCCGTTCCTCTTGATAAGCTGCCGTTCCAGATAGCCTCTGCTGGCCTGGTGTCCTATCTTCCCCCGGACACACCTCCCAGAGGTTCTCACGTGAGAGAGATTCCACCGACGGGGTGCGCTCACAAGAGAGCTGGAAGGAAGACGGGAGGCACAGGCCATCTTTCTGGGCTGTGGAGCCTGAGAAGCAACCTCTCACGGAGTGAGCACAGTGGCCAGATCCTGTATTCCACTGTCCAGTCACCAACTTCAGGAGACTGGGACAGCTTAACGGCCGCATCTGCGGGAGCAGGGACAGGAGCCGCTTTCTGAATGGCCACCGCAGCTAAAGGAGGTATGACCTTGAAACAAACCCGACTTGCCCTCCTCCAGCCCTCTGACACTTCTGCACGAGCGCCGAAATCCCTTTCTGCTTAAAACGATCAAGGTGGTCTCTATTTCCTGTCCAAACCCTAACTGACGTGGTCGGAACCAGCAGGCTCAGAACTCTAAGAACTGACATTAGACGGAAAGGTTTTTCAGAAAGATAACATTAAGTAATAATTAATTAGCTGTTGCTCACTCTAGTTTCTGAATCCTTAACGGGAAATGTTTCTAAGGTATGAGCACAGCGATCTGGGACAAACCCAGTATGCCGTCGTGGAAGCAACACCCAAAATCAGGACTGTCCACGACCAGGCACCATGGCTTCTCTTGTTTAAATTACCTGCCTCTCTCTTTTAAAAAAATTTTTTTAATGTTTATTTTTGAGAGAGAGAGAGAGAAAGGCAGAGAGAGAGGGAGACGCAGAGTCTGAAGCAGGCTCCAGGCTCTGAGCTGTCAGCAGTGTCTGATGTGGGGCTCGAATTCATGAGCAGTGAGATCATAAAGTCAGATGCTTAACCAACTGAGCCACCCAGGAGCCCCTACCTGCCTCTCTCTTTTATACTTAAGAAGATTAACGACAACAATGTCTTCTTATGATTTTGCCTTTCTCATTCGGGGCACCGATTAAGCCAGGCAGGCTTCTCCGTGGATGCTGTCTCCCACAGAGGTGCAATACTAACGAGCACGCAAACATCTAACAACACGATGAAGGACATGAAGGCTAAGGAGCCGCCACGCCCCACACCTGAGACGTAACCTCCTGCAGGAACAGCACAGCCCACGAAAACGCCCACCCCACCCTGGTCACGGTTTGCAAACGTGTTCTATTCACAGACACGGGCCACACTGACACAAGGCAAAAAGGCCCAGCCCATTCCCGCAGGACTGACAAAGCCGACCTCACCATGAATACCTTAGCACCTTCAAGGTCTCTACCCAGTCCTTCTGAAGACTTTCCCAGGTGTCAACTTCCACCCATTCTGAATTCTTGGTGGCTAGTTCTGCCATGATAACTCGGTGGTGGGCAGAGATGAGTCCTTTCTTCTTATACGCATCGCCCACAGGAGAGATGACACCTTTGATGACTCTGTATTTTCCTGGATAAAGAGTCAGATTTGAAGCGAGGTGTAACAAGTCAGATTTTACACACAGGAAGGATTATCATCACTCTGGTTTTATAACAGAGTCCCGCCCCCTGGGGTTTCAGAAAAGGGATTTAGGTTCTCTTTCTTTATCTTTCTCTTTCTTTCTTTCCATCCATCCATCCATCCATCCATCCATCTATCCACTCATTTATAAACAAGGTGCAACAGGCATAACATAAAATTCACCACGCTGACTGCCTTCACTGTACAGCTCAGGGACATCAGGCACATTCACATCTCTGCAGCCATCCAACCATCCGTCTCCAGAACTTTTGCACCTTCTCCAACTGAAACTGTCCCTATTCATCACTAATTCCCCACCCCCTACAGAATCTAAATTTTGATACTGCCAAATTGCCTCGTAAAAAGCCTTAATCAATTGGTATTGTTCACCTACAGTGTATACGAGAGCTCATTTCTCCTCAACTTCTGATACTTGACATTATCAAGTTTGAACATTTTTGTCCATGTGATGGGCAAACTAGACCTCGTTTTTTATCTTCGTTCCCCAATTATTAGGATTATTGGTGAGTTTAAGCACCCAGGCGTCCATCTATCTATCAGCCTATAGCATGATCCTTTACATTACAAAATATATTATGTAGGGGAGAAAATCATTTTCCTTGACCCTCCTTGGGTCCCTGGCTGAGTCTAAAAATTAAACTGACAATGGGGCGCCTGGGTGGCTCAGTCGGTTGAGCGTCCGACTTCAGCTCAGGTCATGATCTCACAGTCCGTGAGCCTGAGCCCTGCATCGGGCTCTATGCTGACAGCTCCGAGCCGGGAGCTTGCTTTGGATTCTGTGCCTCCCCCTCTCTCTGTCCCTCCCCTGCTCATGTTGTCTCTGTCTCAAAATAAATAAAAACATTACAAAATAATAAAAAATAAAAATTAAACTGACAAAGAAAAACACAGAAATTTATTTAATAGAAGGCTTATGTTACGTGGTACCTTCGTTAAGGAAATAACAGTTAAACCTGGGTATTTTTATGTCAGGTTTGGTGAAGAGTGGACAGTTGTAGAGAAAAATGGTAGGGCAAAGAGTTTGAGGTACGTTCACAAAATTCAGGGAAATTTAGCAAGGCCTGTTAGTTTAGATTCTTCTAGGCATCGATTTGCCTTTAGTAATAAGGATGCTCCTTTCCTCCCGGTATAGGGAGGGCACCTCCCACAGGAAGGTTTGTTTGGTTAG
>NW_024412388.1:7046892-7098310 GCF_014898765.1 Herpailurus yagouaroundi | reverse complement strand
TTTGAGCTGCTTCCGAGAAGGGTGGGGAGGAGGTCAGAGTGACCTTCCTGTTTCTGCCATTTTTTCAAACTGCTTCAGCTTAAAATGTCCAACGTGACAAAGGGCCATATTTTGGGGTAGTGGCCTGAACCCTATTATTGCTTTTGGCTACTGTTCCTACCTGTTCCGTTCATGTAGTCCTTGGCCAGCTCAAATAGCCTCAGGTGCATGTTGGTGATAGGATTAAAGGAGCCACAAGCAAGAAGAACCACTTCTGTCTTCTCTGAATTCTCCATGCTAAGAATTTGAAGTTGTTGATCTAAATGGAAAACTCGGACACCCTGCTCGTTGTCTGCAAAGGAAAAGAACATACGTTCAGCTATAGGTCTTTAGTGGCCTTTCACATTCCCATTCCAAGTGAATGGATAAAAATATTTGGCTTCGGGGCACCTGGGTGGCTCAGTCGGTTAGGCGGCCAACTTCGGCTCAGGTCATGATCTCACGGTCCGTGAGTTCGAGCCCCGCGTCGGGCTCTGTGCTGACCGCTCAGAGCCTGGAGCCTGCTTCAGATTCTGTGTCTCCCTCTCTCTCTGTCCCTCCCCTGTTCATGCTCTGTCTCTCTCCGTCTCAAAAATAAATAAATGTTAAAAAAAATTAAAAAAAAATATTTGGCTTCGATGACAAGGACAGCCCCATTTCTCCACCCTTCCTTTTCACTGTGAATTTGCAGCTCCTGCCAGAAAGGGATGGAATCTCCTTCCCCCTCTTTGTGACTTGCTTCGGACAAGACAATGTGGCAGTTAGGACAGTGTGCTAGTTCTGAGCCCAGGCCTTTGAGGTCTGCACACTTCTGCTCTCTTTTGGCCTCCCTCCTCTGCCATGAAAACAAGCCAAGGCCAACCTGCTGGACAGAACACGCGGGAGACAGCTGGTGCCCCCGCTGACAGCCAACCACTGGCTGTGCGGCTGAGGCCATCCTGCACCAGCCAAACCGCAGACGACGTGCTCAGACACACAGCCCAGGTGAGATCAGCTGAGCCTGGCTTACATCAACAAACCCACAAGCTGACCCTAGACTCATAAGCAAAAATGAAATGTGCATGCTGCTGAAGTTTTATGACTGCCCTACTGTAGCTCCAGTTAGCTGATACAATGATGTTATCAACTACCACATAAACGGAACTCCCTGACAACCTGCCCTTCAAGACAGTAGTCGGCCTCTTAGTCAACACGATCACATTATCACTTTCAGCTCAGGAACAGTTTACAATTTACAAACCTTTTTTCGTATTATTCCATTTGATCCTTCTATAACCCTAATGAAGTAATACAAGACAACAGATTTAAACTTTTATTAAATGAACTCAGATAGATTCAGAAATTACGAGGCAGCAAAAGGCCCATAATGAAACCCAACAGTCATTGGCCACATCCTGCTCACCAAACCCTCTATGCAACTCCCTTAAAAGCAAGCACTTTTAACTTTTTCAGCTATTTCTTCTGGTAGATTCTACCATATTTCTATACTATGTGCTTATAATGCTATTTCTAAATTTATCCAAAGTAAACAGTACCTGTTTACTATGATGGTCCATGAGGATTAGCTCTCACACACCCTCACTGCCTATTCCCAAACTTCTACATGTATATCTATCTACAGTTTCTAGTCTGTGTTGAAAGCTGTCTTCTCCTAGAGTTGTGAAGGCATCGTTTGTAGATTGCAGTGTTAATAGCGATAAACCCAAAGTCACTCCCAATTCTGGATCCTTTGAATGTGACTTACATTTTTCCTCCCCTGAAGCTTGTGAGATCTTCTCTTTGTCCCCAGCGTTCCGAAATTTTACAATGATGTCCTCTATGTGACTCTATTTTCATCTGTTGTGCGGGGCACTGGGCAGACCCTTTCAAACTTGAGGCTCATAAACTTCAGTTCTGGGAAAGGTCCTTGAATGATGACATTCTGCCTTCCGTTTTCTTTGTTCTCTTTGGAAATGGCTATTATTTGGAGCTGAGGCAGCTGGACTGGTCTTCTCATTTTCTCTTCTTTTCCCTCTTTCCTTTAAGCTCTAATTTCTAGATATTCTCAACTCCATCCTCCATCTGTTGAGCTGATTTTCAGTTCTGCTATTATAGCCTTCATTTTATTTATTTATTTTTTTTTCTTTTTCTTTTTTTTTTTTTTTTTATAGCCTTCATTTTAAAGACCTTTGTCCTCTAGGGGCGTCAGGGTAGCTCAGTCGGTTAAGCGTCCGACTCTTGATTTCTGCTCAGGTCGTGATCTCACGGTTTGTGGGGTTGAGACCCGTGTCGGGCTCCGTGCTGACAATGTGGGGCCTGCTTGGGGTTCTCTCTCTCTCTCTGCCCCTCACCTGCTTGTGCTCTCTCTCTCTCTCTCTCAAAATAAATAAATAAACTTAGAGAAAAAAAAAAAGACCTTTGTCCTCTAAATGTTCCTTTTTATGGTGTTCTGTTCTTTCACCAATGCATTCTCTTATCTCTCTACCAACATGAATGATACATTTTCAGTTTCTTTCAACAAGAGCTGATAGGAAGTTCCGAGTGGGTGAGTAGGGCCCATGTACAATGGACTTCACTGTATGGTAACCTGGCAGTCAGTGTTGCAGGTCTCGCCCCTGGGACTGGCCGGATTCCACAGAACAGTATCCTCCAATCTCCGGTCTGTTATAGCACAACAGTTAAGAACCTGTGCTCTGTGGGGCACCTGGCTGGCTCAGTTGGTAGAGCATGCAACTCTTGATCTCTGGGTCACGAGTTCAAGCCCCACGTTGGGCAGAGACGTTATTAGAGACATTATTGGGGGGAGGTGGGGGGCGGGAAGCAACCTATGCTCTGAAACCAGACTGCCTGCATAGAAATCACCTACATGGGCTGGATGACCCAGGACAACCTGACCTTAACCTAATCTTCCTTTGTCCCGGTTTTCTCAGTCTTAAAATAGAGAAAATAACAGTACCTACCTTGTGACCATCATGAGGATTAAGCGAGACAGTACACGCAACTGCTTTTGACAAGAAATAAACACACTGTGAATGTAGCTACTATTAATGCTGCACATAATGTCGCTATAGTTCAACTCTTTTTAATCTACAAAAACATGAATTTCAAATGGTTCAACCAAACATTATTACTCTATTGACTCTGGTTTTTTTCCTGGAGGGTTTTTCTCCCAGAACTCATTCTCTAATGTGGACTGAAAGTCTCTAATCCTTTGTACGGCTATCATTCTGAAACCTTTTTCATCTCTCTTCTGAGTCAGATCCCCTATTTCTGAGGACCGCATCATGTCTTTCTTGGTTTATGTCCTGATTTTTCTAGAACGTATCCTCAAGTAGCTTCATAATAAAAGGTACATGGGAAATAAGTTTGGTTATGTCTTTATCCTTCCTTCAGAGATGAACAGCTTAGTTGAGAAAAAAGCAAGTTGAAATTATTTTCTTTTAAAATTATGAATGCATTTCTTCATTGTCTCCTAGCATACCACACTATTGCTGAAAGTCTAATGCCATTCTGATTCTTTTCCTTTTTTACATACCTTTTTTCTTTTTGGAAGATTTGTAGGATGTCTCCCTTATCCCCAATGCTCTGAATCTGAAATGCCACAATGTTGTGTCTTAGTGGGGGTCTTTTTCATTCATTGTGCTGGGAGTCAGCTGAAGAGGTTCAGAATGTGCCAGTTTGGCATGTGGATTATTTTGAGCAGAAGGTACTGAGAACCCTGTGGGCTCAAGAGAAACTTCTGCCCCTCCCTTAAGAACACAGAAGAATCTAAATTGGAGGTCTTAGAATAAGGGTTATTAGGGGAGATAAATTTTATCTGAGTGACCCATCTGTATAGCAGGGCAAATGTCTAATTACCAAACATGTTTTTATCGCCCCACAAAGTGCATTACTCTCCTCTGAAAACACAGACCCCTACCCCTTCTGACTTCAGAGTGACATACAGACCTCATGTTGCCTGACTTTGGAATTCCCGTGTCCATGTGGATCCCCCATATGTACACCTGTTACAGTTGTTTTATTCCTCTTAACCCCTCTCATGTCACTCTGATTCTTAGTCCAGCTAGAAAGACTTCTGAGAACACAGGAGTTCTTGCTCCCCAACACAGTGAGCCTTCAAATCTCTTAAACTCAAATCACTCAGTTTTGGGTTTTTTGATAAACTGCTTATTAACTATCAAAAAATAGTTTTGTTATTGTAAAATTTAAAAAAATATTTTTTTAAGTTTATTCACTTATTTTGAGAGAGTGCATACGCACGAATGGGGAGGGACAGAGAGCAAGGGAGTGAAAGAGAATCCCAAGCAGGCTCTGCACTGTCAGCACGGAGCCCCAAGCAGAATTTGAACTCACGAACCGTGAGCTCATGACCTGAGCCGAAACCAAGAGCCGGACGCTTAACTGACGCCACCCAGGCGTCTCTAAAAAATATTCTTATATATCCAAATTATGTTTCAAAAGAATCATTCTGAGAGCTTATAAATATAATTCCAATGATGCCAAATTGCTAGAAGCATGTGGGGAACTTTGGGGAAATTACCTATACAGGCTGGAGTATTTTTCCAATTAATGTAGAAATACAATGAAAGATAATAAACACACAGCTGTATGATACTTTTCAATGGATAAAATGTGTTCACACACCTACCATTCAAGCCTCACCACCAAAAACAAATTTGGCCAAAGTCATTTAGCTTGTTCCAAAAAATAAGCTATTGTTAGATATTTCGTTTTTCTAGTTAATCTTCCACCTCTGGACATTTAGGTCTTTCTAACTTTTCAGTATTACAAACATCTGAGATCAATAGTGGGTTGAAAATGCGCTGGAAATAGAGGCTGTCATATACCTCGCTGTGCACTTCCAAGACTTCCCAGTGCTCAAACAACCTGTGTCAGGACCACTGATTTATAGCCCAACAATGTCTAGACCCAAGTGCCAGGGTGACCAAGTCACTTTTGCTCAGATTCTATGCTCTCATTGGACAAAGACAGTGAGTGGTAGACCCAGGGCCACTTGATTCCTGATTCCTAGACTCACTCATCAAAAGAAAAATGGGAGACCTGGGTGGCTCAGTAGGTTGAGCATCTGACTTTAAAAAAAAATTTTTTTTTTTTACATTTATTTATTTTTGAGAGACAGAGAGAGACAGCGTGAGCAGGGGAGAGGCAGAGAGAGAGGGACACACAGAATCAGAAGCAGGCTCCAGGCTCCGAGCTGTCAGCACAGAGCCCAATGCGGGGCTCAAACCCACGAACCATGAGATCATGACCTGAGCCGAAGTCAGATGCTTAACCGATTGAGCCACCCAGGTGCCGCCTGACTTTTTTTTTTTTTTTTTTTAATGTTTATTTACTTCTGTAGGCGACAGAGAGACAGAGTGTGAGCTGAGGAGGAACAGAGAGAAAGAGAGATACAGAATCCGAAGCAGACTCCAGGTTCCGAGCTGTCAGCACAGAGCCCAACGCGGGGCTCAAACTCACAAACCATGAGATCGTGACCTGAGCCGAAGTCAGACGCTTAACTGACTGAGCCACCGGGCGTCCCTCACTGACTCTTGATTTCAGCTCAGGTCATGATCTCATGGTTTGAGATCGAGCCCTGAGTTGGGCTCTGTGCTGACAGCATGGAGCCTGCTTGGGATTCTCTCTCTCCTCTCTTTCTTTCAAAAGAAATAAATAAAAAAAGGTGCCGGGGCAGGGGGGCGGGGGGGGGGCCCCCTAGGCATTAAACCAGAGCTGTGTAGTTTGGAAATGAGCCCTCCTGGTTGAGGAGATGAGAAAAGTGCATGTTAACCCCTTAGGCAATGGGGACCTTTGAAGGTTTCTGAGCAACAGAGTTACAACACGGTTCTACACAATGTTTTAGAAAAATAATAAGACATGGGGACTTACAACCTTAATTGATTTTATCAGCTTAACCAAATCACTTAATTACAAGTCTTAAGTTTCCATATCTGTAAAACAGTGATAATGACAACCAATTTCAGTCACCGTGAGGATTAATTCTGAGACTAACACATGGCAACGTGCTTGCATATTCCCTAGAACAGTGCTAAAATAAACGGCAGCTGTTACTTGGGAGGGAAGTGACAACACTGATGATGGTGATGCTGTGGGATTAACTGGAAGGGGCAAAACAAGACCAGTTACAAGTCATGTGACTGGAAGGCCAGTTACAAAGTTATGAGTCCCTCAATTTAAATAGTGAGAATGGAAATAAACATTTATTCAATAAACATCTGAGGCTTTCTCCCAACAAAGCATAGTGGTAGGGGTCACAGGGACACTGCTAATTGTTGATAAGAAATAAAGAGAGAAGGGTCGGTAATGCTCCACACAGCACTTCAAAAAATGAGTTAATTCATAAGAATGATTTAAATGTCCTACCTTTCAATTATCAGCTCAAGGATGATACCAGGGTTCACTTGAGGCTTGTTCCCACCCCTCCCATCCTTACCCCCCAATTCCCATACAGAGTGCCTGTGGTTATTGGGGTGGTGGTGACTACGACATGCCCCGACAGGGCCCACAGGGAAATCAGGGTATCCTGCCAGCTTCTGAGCATGATCAATGACAGCCTGTCAGTTCCAGCCCCGCCCACCTCAAGTTTCAGACACCACTCCCCATGGGAGATTGAGCTGTGGGCAGGAAGAACAATAAAGCTGTAAGGGGAGGTTTGGGTCCCCAAGGAGCTGTCTGCTGTTCAGGGAAGGACAGAACAAAGAGCTTAGAGCTCCTCCCCAACCTTGGGGATGCACTCAGGTTTCCTGTCTCCCCACCCCCCTCGGGGGAAAGGCTGGGGAAGGGGCTGGAGCAAGCTGATCTCTTAGCTAAAGGAAGCTTTCTCCCTGGTCACATTCACAACCTATCTCAAGTATCCAGCTCAGTTCTATTAATTCATCATGAACACAGACAACTTGAGCTCACACTAGACTCTAGACCTTTAAAACCACTGAAGAATTAAGTTACAGCCAGCCTCCACTGTAGCCCAGGGTGTTTAAAAAAACAAGGATCCGTCCCTCTCCAAGGAAAAGTACTTCCTCTGTATCGCTGCAAGGTACCAGAATATGTGGGTAGGGAAAGGGGACAAGCTGGTGACAAATGGGAGGAGTAGTTTGGAAGCTCTAACAGGGCCGTTCTGGATCCTCCTTGCTTTGCTCCAGGTGCTCAAGGACCAGCATCCCCATGATTCACTTCTGTCTGGCCCACACGGCCTACCACCTGCACTGCTGGCTGCCGAGATCATACCGGCTCAGGCTGTAAGTGTCCCTTCCCCAGCTTGCTATAACAAAAAACTCATTTCTTCCTGAGACAGTCTTGACATTGAACTAAAATTTACTTTCAATTTTTAAATCACATTTTTCTTTTAAAAAACTGAAATATAGCTGATGTATAATACTTTCTTAAATTTTTTTAAAGTTTATTTATTTTGAAAGAGACAGACACCGTGTGAGAGGCAGAGGGGCAGGGAGAGGGAGAGAGAATCCCAAGCAGGCTCAGTGCTGCCAGCACAGAACCCTACAGGGGGCTCGACCCCATGAAACCATGAGACCACAACCTGAGCCAAAACCAAGAGTTGGATGCTTAACTGACTGAGCTACCCGGGCACCCCGTGACTTTCTCAGGTTTGAAAAATACAGAGATGTAAACATTAATGAAACATTTTTTAAACATTAAGTCAGTTTTTTCAATGTTAACATTGAAAAAGTCAACCATCTTGTAACATTTCAGAATGCTCAATATAATTAAATCTATGTTGACTGAATGTTAATGCGTTGACTTGTCAACCGATTGGAATTTATACCCCTAAAAAGATGCTATTCCTTTCAAAAAGGTCCCATCAAGCCTCTAACTGTATTCTAGTTGTAACAATGTTTCACTGCTTTAAACAGTCTTGGGGTATATTTTGAGACTATTTTTTTTTTTAATACTTTCAACAGGGATAAATCTTTGTCTTTGGGTAGATTTAATTTCTCCAGATACCCTAAGGTCCCTCAGTGCTAAACCTCATTAATAAAATAATCAAGGTAAATAACAGAGCTTATGATGAAGAAAGAGAACTATCAGTTACTGAGGAAGATCTTATATGCATGGATCTTGTATTATTATTTTCAGATTAAGATATTCTCATATGCATGAATTTTATATTACACTATCTTATGTTGCATGTAAGTACATGTAATTTCAAAAGAATTTCAAAAATGAGCAGAAACAGCAGACTTCATCTGGTTGTGGAAGCTGGGTGGGTTGGCTTACTCTGGTCATTGGTTACACCCCATGTGAACCAGGTGGCAGGAGGCAGCGGCTGGCACAGCACAGGGCCATGGTCAGGACTCTCAGACCCGGCTCCAAACTCTAGCTCTATCACTACTGGGTGTTTGTCCTTGGACAAGACACTTAGTCTTTCTGAGTCTGTTTCCTCATTTATAAAATGGGGAACCAGAGTCCCTATCTCATTGGATTTTGTGCATATTAAATACGAAAGTGAATAAAAATGTTTGACACATTGTCTACTCACGATGAATGTTAAGTTTCACTATTATCTGTGAGTTGTCTTAAGGCATGAACTTACAAGTCACAGTAAAGGAACCAAGGTTCTAAAGATCCCTTGGGGACCAGTATCCACAGCGCCTGCTACGTAGTAGGAGTTCAGGAAATGGCAGTGCTAATCTTTGTGAAGTTTTATTAGACATAATTGTGCTCAAGTGGAATGGATCTCAAGTCACCTTTGTTATGTTTAAAACTTTCTCTCTGTGGTCTAATGTGACACTGTCATGAAACAGAACCTAAATTCGGTTTCTTGAAGCCATCTGATCACTAAAGAAGTAATGTAAAACGTAACTCGCTGTGTCTCACGCAGCCAAGTGACGGTGTTCTTGTTTGGGACCACCGCTCTAGTCCTCCAGCTGTATGTTCTGCTAAGGTAAGTGTTTTCACCCCCCGCCCCCAGCACAGGGCAGCTCAGCATGTGGGCCTGACCTCTGGAGATGGTTCTGGTGCGCTCTGCCGTTCCTGTGATGAGTTTAACTGCAGCCTGACCCATGTTTTCGCCCCTGTTATCAACGGTGGTCACCTGCTTCACCTCTTTGAAAAAGTCAAAAATCTCAACATGAACAGAACACTTGGGATTTGGGCAGATCGAGTTTTAACACTTCCTTCTTTTAGTACAAGAAGCTGTTAGATGGGAGACGAGGGCACCAATGTCGCCACTTACGGATTCCCTAGAGCCCAGTCTCAACAGCCTAGCGTGAGCTAACATCTGCAGGGCCGAGGGCGACACAGATATACGTGACCAGATTATGACTTGATACCTTATTTCAGATTCTATGTCGGACATTAGTCTTGCGGAAAAGGTCGGTCAGCTACTAACTCTGTCACTGGACAAATGAAATAAATGCAACCCGATACATTCAGAATAAAAAACTGCAGCTCTAAACATGTGGAAAGTCTGGAATGATCTGAAAACTGAGAATCCACAAAAGGGACAAAACGGAAATGGGAACTGTGACACTCCCTGGAATTAGCCTAATTCCAATTTTCCAACTTAGGTCCTAGGAGTTTTGTGTGCGGTCAGACCAACTTCCTTACTCCAGAAGGCCAGAACTCCCACAAACTATCTTCTTGGTATTTTCCACCCAAATGTCAAGTTAACATGAATTAGAAAGATAGTAAACATTATTTGTCCACCGATCGGAAATATTAACAACTCTCAATATTACTAGTAGGCTATTTAGCAGCGTTAATTTGCAGTTAATAAAAGGGAGTTGCCTGGAACCAAATGAACCCAGGGCCAGAATTCAGATTAGAATTCAAGGGTCAGTGCCTTCTGGTATCGCGCTTTCAGGGCGAATTTCTTCCAATAATTGATAAATTAATGTAGGACCCTGTGTATTGATTTTAGACCCAGATCTTCCCGATACTGCGGGCAATCTCTCCTTACCAACCTGGTTGGTAATATCATCTTTACTTTCCTCACAATTGGTAAGTGTACATCCATCAAGCACTTATTACGTGCCTACTGTCCGTCAGACACCGCTGAGACCAAAATGGGGAAGATGGGACTTCCTGCCCTTCAGGAGCTCACAGACTGAAACTTAAGAAAAAAATTCATGTTTAAAATTCAGGTGAAGGAAATTTTTTTTTTTTTTTTTAATTTTTTTTTCAACGTTTATTTATTTTTGGGACATAGACAGAGCATGAACGGGGGAGGGGCAGAGAGAGAGGGAGACACAGAATCGGAAACAGGCTCCAGGCTCTGAGCCATCAGCCCAGAGCCCGACGCGGGGCTCGAACCCACGGACCGCGAGATCGTGACCTGGCTGAAGTCGGACGCTTAACCGACTGCGCCACCCAGGCGCCCCGTGAAGGAAATTTTTAAAGTTCCTTAGCAACCTTCTGGAGAAGGTTGTCCTTCTGGTGGTCCTAACCTTTGAGTATGAAACCGAGTTAAGTTAAATGCAAACATTTTGTGTTGGTGTCATAAAATTCTTTAGCTATAAAAATTACTAGATTCATTTACTCATTTAATAAACAGTTACTGAACTGGAGACGATACCGTGTAGAAGAACAAGGACCTCAACAACTTGAAATAAAAAAGTAATAGAGAAGCCGTGGACTCTGAAATGTGGAGTTTTAGGAATGTCTTAATTAATACATTTCAATTATCTTTGCCTGTGTGTGCTTAGAAGACTGATGTGTAATTTTTTTTTTAACATTTATTTATTTTTGAGACAGAGAGAGAGAGCATGAACGGGGGAGGGTCAGAGAAAGAGGGGGACACAGAATCTGAAACAGGCTCCAGGCTCTGAGCAGTCAGCACAGAGCCCGATGCGGGGCTCGAACTCACGGACCGTGAGATCATGACCTGAGCCGAAGTTGGACGCTTAACCGACTGAGCCACCCAGGCGCCCCGAGTGATATGTAATTTAAATAAAAACTATGCCTACAGTTTTTCAAAGACTTTTATCCATTTAAATAATCTCTAGATCCAATATGGGTCTCGAACTCACAACCCCGAGATCAAGAGTTGCATGCTCCACTGACTGAGCCAGCCAGGCATTGTCCCTAAACTTTAATGAAAAAATCGTTACCGAAGGCCTCGGGCACTGCTCTAACTGCTCTAGAGTCTCCCACTGAATCGCAGCTCCACAAGAGGCGATGAAGCAGGTAATGGTGGCAAGCACTGGCTTTGGAGACAGAGGGAGGCCAGTTGAAACATTCACTCCATGACAAGTTACTTAACCTCTCTGAGCTCCCCCCACCTCATTTGTAACCTGGAGATAAATTACCTGCTTCCTTTTGCTAAGGCTTAAATGAGATAACAGGAATCATCAAACAAAACAGTCATAGTTCCTATTACCAACACCACCAATATTAAGAACACAACCTATATTGAAGGAAAACCTTAGCCTGGCTGGGTTTTGAGCATGAGTCCCACAGGAGGGAAGCGAGGAAACATACACTGTTTAGGCGTGCATTCAAGAATGTATTTCTGTGGGCCGCCTGGGTGGCTCAGTCAGTTTAGCGTCAGACTCCTGATTTCCACCCAGGTCATGACTCACAGTAAGGGAGTTCGAGCCCTGCAAAGGGCTCTGCACTGATAATGCGGAGCCTGCTGGTGATTCTCCCTCTTTCTCTGCCCTCCCCCACTCACAATTTCTCTGTCTCTCTCAAAATAAATAAACTTAAAAAAAAAAAAAAAGAATGTATTTCAGAGATAATTAAACCTAGTAAATCGATGCTGCTCTGATGTCCTTTTAGGTTTTACTGTGCTGTTTACGCAGATGGAGCCCGTCCCACAGGCACTCAAGAGGATGTTTGCTGTATTTGGTGTGGGATCCCTCAGTGAAGGAGCCTATACCGTGGTGTTAACAGTTTTGGCAACTGACTGTGTATGTTTTTAAGTACTGAATTTCTAAAGGCTCATCTTAATCTGAAAGCTTGACTGTACATAATACACCATTAGTCTTCAATATTTTCTACTCACAGTAAAAATAGAGGTATGTAGAGACAGAATTCTTAATTAGACACGTGCCACAGTTTAAAACAATTCACCAGGGAAAGTTTAAAAATTCCAGGAGAGGGGCGCCTGGGTGGTTCAGCTGGTTAAGCGTCTGACTTTGGCTCAGGTCATGATCTCATGATTCCTGAGTTCGAGCCCCACATCAGGCTCTGTGCTGACATCTCAAGAGCCTGGAGTCTGCATCAGATTCTGTCTCCATCTCTCTCTCTCTCTCTCCATCTCTCTCTCTCTCTCTCGGCCCCTCCCCTGCTTATGTTGTTTCTCTCTCAAAAATAAGCAAACGTTAAAAAATAAATAAATAAAAAATTCCAGGAGAGATTTTTGTTTTTGCGGATAAATTCTACTGTATTAGACTAAAAAAAAAAAAGTTGAGCTACCGCTGAAGAGTGGAGCTGTTGGACTGCATTTTGCAAAGTATGCAGCAAGCCTTCCATCTCCTGCTAAGCTGGGGCCATTGTTTAAATCCTTTTGGCAAAAACACTGTAAATAGGGGTTCCAGTTAAAAGACAAGTATTCCTCACAGTGCTTTTCTCCTCCCAAATACAGGAAAAAACGACCCCGGAACTTTACTACTTGTCTGTGCTGCTGTCGGTGGGCAGCTTGGTTTCCACAGGTGAGCGAAACTTCCCGAGCAACGTGTCCTTGTCAAAGGCTTAGCAGTCCTTCAAGGCAGTAAATGCTCAGGCAGGGCTGTCCTGTTGTAAGAGAAGCCCGGTTCCTCCTAAAGCCAGAGCTCCAAGAAGCACAGTAATTAGAAAAGCGAAGTAAAGAGGCAGCACAGAGGGTTAGAAGGGAAATAAAATGCCACCCTTTTCATGCGGTTTCCACTGCATTTAATTAGATCCCCTTCTTCATCCTGCAGTACTTTTCTCGGGCCTGGGGCTGACCTGGCTGGGCAGTGGGACCCGTGCACGACCAGGCGCTACATCAACGGTCTGATGTTGGCATCTGAGGCCTGCTGGTCTCCCGCCTCCCACAGAGGTCGTCGGCAGGCCAGGCCTCTCTCAGCAGCCCCGCCACCTGACAGCTGCCCGGGAACAGGTCAGCTCCTACCCTGCTACTCCCGAGTGAAGTGGTCAGCTGACATCACAGCTAAGACAACAGGAAGCACATCAAAACCAGTCATCTGAAAGAAAGTTGTCTTTAAGTATTAATTAGTACGGACAATGAATAAAAAGGAACAGTTCAACCCAAATCACCAGATTGACACCACGACCAAATTCGCCCCAAATAAGGACGTTCTTTCAAGATCATTACTCTCTCTGAATCTCCTTTTTTATTTCATGAAAATATTGTCATCAGCTGGATAGCTGCTATAGAAATAAGCACTGAAAAGGAAGAAGGAAAATGTGAATCTTAGCAATGAACAAAGGTTTAGTTTCAGGCACCTGGCTAGCTCAGTCCGTTAAGCATCTGACTTCGGCTCAGGTCATGATCTCACAGTGTGTCAGGTGGAGTCCCACATCGGGTGAGCTCGAGCCCCACTTCGGGTGAACATGAGCCCTGCTTCGGGTGAGCCCCGCTTCTCTCTCCCTCTAGCTCTCTCTCTCTCTCTCTCTGCCCCTCACTCACTTGCGAGCACTCTCAAAAAAAAAAAAAAAAAAAACCTAAAAACCTCACAAAGGTTTGGTTTCAAAAAAACAGTGATTCACATTGTGTATTTGAACAATTTATTGTTCTTTAAAAACGTAGTGGGAAATTTTAGAATAAAACTAACCACAATCTCCTCCCCACGGGTTACAAAAATCTTTTGCATCACAACAGTCGATTGTTGTCTAGAGAAAATAGCCAATTGACCTACATGATGGTTTTTGCCTTCTTGCTTTTTCTGTGTGTATTCATAGATTCTGAGGTTTCTTAGCAGGAGCTAGTTAATCACAGATGCTCTCCACATCTTTAGGAAGGAGACACAACTCTATTTCTTGAGAAAAAGAACTATCTATTGGTAGGAGGATCAAATTCAATATAAACATCTCCCAACACATCTATGACAGGCACAGACCTTCACAAGTGGGAATGACTGTTTCCACCTGTTTCTCTATTCAGGTGGCCCCTGCTGGAGGCGAAGTTACCTAACAAACACACTATCCATCCAACATGCTGACATTTCTGAGTGCTTTCCAAATTCCAAACCTAGTGTTGAAACTTAGGAATTAGGAACTTGATGGGGGCGCCTGACTGGCTTAGTCTGTAGAGCATGCAACCCCCAATCTCCAGGTTGTGAATTCGAGCCCCACATTAAGCGTAGAGATTACTTTTTAAAAAACAAAAAATACAAAAAAACTCTCCAAATTCTCAGGCGCCTGGCTGGTTCAGTTGGTAGAGCATGCGACTCTGCATCTTGGGGTTGTGAGTTCAGGCCCAACATTGGGTGTAGAGCTTACTTAAAAAAATAAATAATAAATAAAACAAACTAACAAACATATATACCTCAGAAACAAACCAAGTATGTATGTTTACTAGCTGGAATTTAAATAAAAACTTGGGAGAAAAAAAAGAAACCTGAGTAACCCATACATTAGCCATGAAAGCCCCTGAAATAATTCTTACTATGATTGACACAAACTTTTTAAAAGTAACACAACCTAGGAGCGCCTGGGTGACTCAGTTGGTTAAGCATCCGACTTCAGCTCAGGTCATGATCTCACAGTTCGAGCCCCTCATCAGGCTCTGTGCTGACAGCTGGGAGCCTGGAACTTGCTTCAGATTCTGTGTCTTCCTCGCTCTCTGCCCCTCTCCCATTCGAGCTCCCTTCCTCTCTCTCTCACTCTCTCTCACAAAAATAGACATGAAAAAAATTTTTAAGTAACATAAACTTTTATGTTCTCCTGACTTCGTTAACCAAATATTAACATATCAGATAAACATCAATATATCTCAAATAATATTTGTATTAGAATTTCCTTTTTTTTTTTTGATCTGTCTTATCCCACCCCCCAAACCTGATCTACCTGAAAACTTCAGGTAATGACAACTCCATCCTTCCAGTTGCTAAGACCAAGTACTCTAAACTATCCTTAATGCCTTTTTGCCCCTCACACCCCATTGGGAAGTCCTAATGGCTCCATCTTCAAAATATATTCAGAATCCAATTATTTTTCACTATTTGGAACATTTAAGTTTATTTATTTTGAGAGAAACAGAGAGAGCATGAGTGGGGGAGGGGCAGAGAGAGAGAGGGAGAGTGAGAATCCCAAGCAGGCTCCTCATGATCAGTGCACAGAGCCCAACATGGGGCTCGAACTCACAAAACCGTGAGATCATCACCTGAGCTGAAATCAAGAGGCAGACGCTTAACTGACTGAGCCACCCAGGTGCCCCACTGTTGGGAAAATTTTAACTGACTTTCTAAATGCAAGAGGCTGCTTAAGACCAAGGCTGCTTCGTATTTCTTTCCTTCCTTCCTTCCTTCCTTCAAGTTTTTATTAATTTCAGTAATCTCTACACCCAACATGGGGCTCAAACTCACAATTAAGAGCCATGTGCTCTTCTGAGACAGCCAGGCGCCCCTATTTCTGTATCTTGAAGTTACGCAACATTCCTAACTTCAGAAAGTAAAATCACGCTTTTTTTTTTTTTTAATGTTTATTTTTGAGAGACAGAGAACGGGTCGGGGAGGGGCAGAGAGAGGGAGTCACAGAATCTGAAGCAGGCTCCAGGCTCTGAGCTGTCAGCAGGCAGGGCTCAAACCCACAAACCGTGAGATCACAACCTGGGCTGAAGTCGGATGCCCAACCAACTGAGCCACCCAGGAGCCCCAAAATCACATTTCTTAACTGATAAACATAACTTGAAGCATAATTTAAAACAGTATTTTAACCCGTAACGTATAAAACTGAATTTTCATTTACTTTAATGGTTTTATTACCCCCAAACCAAACCTGGTTTCATGAGAGTTAATTTCATTAAGAAACATTTATTTCATGCTACTAATACCATATGAAATATAAATTATGCTCTTTCCGATATGAGCAAAATTTATGAAATATTCTGAAACTGTGCTACCTTTTAGCTGCTGCACAGTTTAGAGAACCACCTCACAGACTAAGGAAATTCTCTATGACCTATGTTGGCTCAGAAGCGAAGTATCTTCTGTTGAGCACCTATTTTTATGGGGAATGCTTTGTTTTGGGGTTCTTATTCTGGAGCCTGGCTTCAGGAATATAACATCCCTGAATGTATAAGCAGAATGTAGGGTATGTGTACATATGAGCAGCTTTCTGGGAGGATGTCAAGGGAAGTTTGAGAAGCTAAAAATAAGTATTAGGGGCACCTGGCTGGGTCAGTCGGGGGAGCATGCAACTCTTGGTCTTGGGGTCATGAGTTTGAGCCCCATGTTGGATATAAACATTACTTAAATAAAGAAACTTTAACAATAAGTAAATAAATAAATAAATAAATAAATAAATACAGTAAGCACTAAACTCATTAAATTTAGTATATAAAAAAATACCAGGGGTGCCTGGCTGGTTCAGCCAGTAGAGTGTACAACTTAAAAAAAAAAAATTTTTTTTCTAATGTTTATTTATTAATAACATTAATAAATTAATTAATGAGACAGAGCATGAGCAGGGGACAGGCAGAAAGAGAGGGAGACACAGAATCCAAAGCAGGCTCCAGGCTCTGAGCTGTCAGCACAGAGCCCAACACAGGGCTCGAACCCACAAACCGTAAGATCATGACTTTAACTGACTGAGCCACCCAGGCCCCCCTAGAGTGTGCAACTCTTGATCCTAGGGTTATGGGTTTGAGCCCCACATTGGGTGTAGAGCTTGCATTAAAAAAAAAAAAAGTAAAAAACCCCTTGACTTTGACATCTATCATTGCTCATTTAAAGTTAAAGAAAAAAACAAACAAACTGGGGCACCTAGGTGGCTGAGTTCGTTGAGCAGCCAACTTTGGCTCAGGTCATGATCTCATGGTTTGTGGGTTCAAGCCCTGCCTCAGGCTCTGTGCTGACAGCTCAGAGCATGGAGTCTTCAGATTCCCTGTCTCCCTCTCTCTCTGCCCCTCCCCCGCTCTGTCTCTCTGTCTCTTTCTCTAAAATTTAAAAAACAAAATTCATGCTCTTAACTATGTCACAAAATTGACCACAGTACAAGCTATCTACTGGTAGACGTTTAAAAGAGGTCCACATGTTCAGAGAGCCTTTGGCTCATGTACTTCTTGTTAAGCCACTCGAGTTTCACCTGCCCCAGCATTTTTCCTACCTAGCTGGAGCAAACCATCCTCTCTGGGCTCCCATCCCAAGTCCAAGTTAAAATGTCCTAAACTCCTGCAGCTGCCAAGTAGTATTTCCCAGTTATGACTCCCAACTCTGAGGTTATTTCCCCCAATGCTCTCTCCAGTAACTACCAACCTAACATGTTTTTTTTTTTTTTTTTTTTTTTTTTTTTTTTTTTTTACAATTTCTTCTCTTCCCTCCCCACCCCCCTCCAAAACCTGGATTCTATTTTTGTTTGACAACTGGGACCCAAACCAAGTTCTCTTACTTATGCTCTAGGAACGCTTTTCATTATCCATTAGCTCTAAACAAGAACCCAAAGAACACCGTCAGCACAGAAGTGCTAAGTCAAATCAAGTCACTGAGAAAGAGGAGCAGGTAAGCACAGCGCATCATCAAGGGAGGCCCTTCCTCTACAGCTACCGCCACCACTCATACTCAGACCGACACAAATGCCTGAACAGAACACCCTATCATCATCGTCATCATCAAAATTAGGGGAAGTACACAATGAGCAAATGTTTATTTAGCAAGTTCCTCAATCTGGGAAACAGAATATTTTTCAGTTTTGTTTTGTTTAGCACTGATCCTATTTGTCTCCGAGAGCTCCGCGTCACTCAATGCACGTAACCGAAATTAAGAGATAATTGCATTAATGTAACAGTCACTTACTTTCACAAAGGAAATTCTGTGAACCTGAAGCGTTTTTGCAAGGTAGGTTATGGGGACCATTCCAACTGCGTCAAGTCTTCAGTTGGGCTGGAACAGTGATTTCACATCCAAATTGTAACTCTGAAAAGCAATTTATGGTAATAAGTAGGAAATTCTACAATTAGAACTGGCAGAAGTAATTCATTCTGGTAGGATTCTATGGTAACCTCTGTTTGGCGTGGCTGGAATAGCTTTAAAGACAACACCCTTGGGGGAGGGGGGAGGACCTGGAGGGCTCAGTTGGTTAAGCCATCGTCTCTTGATTTAGTAGAGGTCATAATCCCACAGTTCGTTCCCAAGATCGAGCCCCAATCAGGCCCCGCGCTGACGGCATGGAGCCTGCTTGGGATTCTCTCGCACGCTCTCCCAAAAAAATAAATTAATTTTTTAAAAAACCCAAAGTTTTAAAGGCAACACCTCTGCAACAAGTTTGCCGTGAAGCCTGATGTGGTCTTGGGGACCACGGACTCAAGGAGAAGGGCTGGGAACACCAGAAAATGGTTTCCGCCCAGTTTTCTCAGTAACTTTTAACTTGTTGCCCAAGAGCGAGTAGTGTCCTCAAGGGACGTGTCAATCCGCTTCTGGGAAGATGGGTCTCGCCTTTACACGTGGAAAAGGGATTTCGGAGGAAACAGAAGTCCTCCAGAATGGAGAACTTTCTCCTCCGCCCTCCACCCACCTCCGCCAAACACAAGAAGCCTCTAGAAAAGGACTGATTGATTGACTGACTGACTTTACTTACTTTACTCGCTTATTTATTTTTACCTGTTCAGAGGGGGCCAGAGGAAAATTTAGCGAGTCTTTTGGTTCCACGTTAAGATGGAAAGAATGAAGGGGCAAGACTCCCTGCCCCAAGTTTGAATGTGACCTTGCCTGGAAGACCGCTATATCTGCCCCTCAAGGACCCCGCCATCTTGAACTCCCCTCGCCGTGCGACAAAAAGAGTCCCGGGTTGACTCCCCTAAAGCCTGGTTTCTCAAGGGCTCCAGCCAGGGGGCTTACCACGCACGTCCTCAGGGTCGACCGGCCCGAATCCTCCCGGAGAGAACCCGCAGCCCGGACGCCAGAAACGGAAACACCCGCGCCCGCATCCTCATTGGCTCCTGGGGGCCGGAAGTGTATGCGTCTGGCGGAAGTGCTCCTACTGCGAGCGTCCGCCCGGTCCGGACCCTCAGGTAGGCGGGGCCCCTGGCTCCCAGCTTTGGGACCGATGCGGTGGCGGAGGCGCCGAGGGGGCGCCGAGGGGACCCCGAGGGCCCCGGGAGGTTGTTCGGTTTCTGGTCTGGGGGGAGCCGGAAGAGTTTCGGGGGCGGGGGTTCCCGGCGACCCCTGCTGGCAGGTGGGGCCTAGTTCGAGCCTGGCCGCCGCAGGACCCAAGTGCGGGAGCTTCAAGCTCCCCCGTGGGGACGGGATTTGGGGCTGTGGCCGGAGCTGCTCCCCGACGCGTCCGGATGGTTGAGGTCCCGACGCTGCTCACGTCCAGCGGGGAAAATGTGTGCCCTCCGCCCTTATCTTTTCCCTGCTTCTGGGTTTGACGGCTTCCCCCCAGGCGTGCGGGGGTGCCGGGCTTTCCTCAGTGACGCCCGCGACCTCTTCTAGGGAACGTCTCAGAAAGGCCGCCCGAGGCGCAGTGGAGGGAGAAAACGGGTTCCCTCCCTCCCTTGCTCCGCTCTCCTCCTCCCCATGGTGTCTTCCTGAAACGGGAAGGGTGTGTTTCGAGCGCAGGCTGCTCAAGTGGAAGTTACCTGGACTGCTTTAGGCCAAGTTTATGTCAAGTAAATGAAACTACTTGATGATGGTTTCCTATTCCTCAGCCGACTCCACCTCCAAGTGGTTTGAACTTTGAGCTTCTTGTAGCCCTGATGAACAATTTGGCTTTCGTCAAGTTTGTGACACTTGGAACTTCAACAGTTGGAGGTTTATGCACTTTGGGACCGGGCCACACTGCGCGGAGTTCAAAGTGCTAGGAGGCCAGGTGAGCGTGAAACGAGCATCTTCCGCTCCAGATTGCGGTTTTTGAGCGCCCTTTTCGGCAGTTTTGTGAAAGGTGCACCGCCTTTATTGACTACTAGGTGGTGCCAGCGAGTTCATCTTTCTGGATAAATTTCAAATAATGAGCAGTGCCAGGATGCGGCTTTTGAAGTGCCCCATCTTCCCTGAAATTTACTTAAAATAGTTTTACCTCTTTAAAATAGCTGGTGCCCTTATACACTTTATCCAGTTATTGAATATCTATTCTCTACTAAGTGCTGAGGATGCTAAAAGAGGAATCAAATTCATTTTCTCCTGAGAGTTCATAGTCTGAAGAGAAAGGCCAATAATCAATGTGCTATAATGAAAGCACATATAACTTAAGGCAGAAATAAGTGCTAAGAAGAGAGTAAGATGTGAGATGCAATGGAAGAAGCAATCATTATTCATTTACCAATTATGTATCCAGACCTTCTGTCTGCCCAACGTTATTGTAGCTGCTGATGTATAAAGAAGTAAAGGGGCGCCTGGGTGGTTCAGTTCGTTGACCTTCCGCTCAGGTCATGATCTCACGTTTGGTGAGTTTAAGCCCCTGGTGAGAATTTGAGCTGGCAGTGCAGAGCCTGCTTTGAATTCTCTGTCTCTCTCTGTCCCTCCCCTGCTCATTCTTTTTTTTTTTTTTTATTTTTTTTATTTTTTTTTTTTTATTTTTTTTATTTTTTTTTTTTTTTAACGTTTATTTATTTTTGAGACAGAGAGACAGAGCATGAACGGGGGAGGGTCAGAGAGAGGGAGACACAGAATCCGAAACAGGCTCCAGGCTCTGAGCTGTGAGCACAGAGCCCGACGCGGGGCTCGAACTCACGGACCGCGAGATCATGACCTGAGCGGAAGTCAGCCGCTTAACCCACTGAGCCACCCAGGCGCCCCCTGCCTGCTCATTCTCTCTCTCTCTCTCCCTCCCTCTCTCTCTCTCTCTCTCAGATAAATATTTAAAAAAAAAAAAATCCCAAGTTACAAATAATTCACAATTTAGTGATTGGGAAGGAACCAAGAAAGACATTATGGAGAAGCTGAAACTTTAGCTAGACCCTGAAGAATGGATTACCTGGGCTTGATAGGTACCAAAAAAAAAAAAAAAAAAAAAAAAAAAAAAAAAAAAACAAGCATGCTCAAAGAAAAGAATGAAAGTGCATGGCATGTTTTGAAATAGCAAGTAGTGCCCTCTTCGGCTGCACATATCCTAAAATTGAAACAGCAAGTAGTTCAGCATGGTTAGACTGTAGGACACTGAGCCTGAAAAGACACTGTCAGTTTTAGGTTTGGCTTTACTTTCACTGGCAAATTCAACAGATATAAAATGTAAAATTTTTTTAACTTTTTTTTTTTTTTTTTTTTTTGAGAGAGAAAGCTTGCAAGCAGGGGAGAGGGGCAGAGGGAGAGAGAGAGAGAATGTCAAGCAAGCTCCAGGCTCAGTGTGGAGACTAACTCAGGGCTCCAATCCCACAACCCTGAGATTGTGACCTGAGCCACAATCACAGAGTCAGATGCTCAACCACCTGAGCCACCCAGGTGCCCCTGAAAGAAAATTTATTTATTTATTATTTGTTTATTTACTTACTTATTTTAATATTTATTTGTTTTCGAGAGAGAGAGACAGGGCACAAGCAGAGGAGGGGCAGAGAGAGAGGGAGACACAGAATCCGAAGCAGGCTTCAGGCTCCAAGCTGTCAGCACAGAGCCCGACGCGGGACTCAAACCCATGAGCTGTGAGATCATGACCTGAGGTGAAGACCAACACTCAGCTGACTGAGCTACCCAGATGCCCCTATTTACTTATTTATTTATTTATTTACTTACTTACTTACTTACTTACTTAAATGTTTATTTTTGAGAGCCAGAGAGAGAGCGCTAGTGCACACATGCAAACAGGGCAGAGGCCAAGAGAAAAGGAAAGAGAGAATCAATCCCAAGCAGACTACACTGTCAGCACAGATTCCAGTGTGAGGCTCAATCCCATAAACCATGAGATCATGATGTGAGCAGAAACCCAAGTCAAACGCTTAGCCAACTGAGCCTAAAATAAAATTTAAATGTGTATTTCCCAGGGGAAATTATACGTGAAGCATAGCTGTAATAAATTAGACTTTTGGCTAACCTATTATACATGACATACAGCTATAATAAGTTACACTTCTGGCTATAATGTAGCTCGTTTATATTTCTGTATCATTAATCACTGTAGATGACTTAAGCCAATTTTAACAGCTATGGCAGTAAGAATAGATTTTCACTGATTACATTCTATTTTGAAATATAACGTAAGGAATTCTCTTCATTGAGGTTCACATACCAGATCATCTGGTAGTGATTATGTGTAGGAAAATTTTAAATGCTCTAATAAATTACCCTAGGATTTAGGTTTTGATGAATCATTATACCTGATATTAAGCAAAACATGTTTCCTGAAAGAAATGTGAGTTTAATTTTTATAAATGGAAAAACTTAAACACTATGTTGTTGTTGTTTTTAAGTTTACTTATTTATGTTGAATGAGAGAGTTCTGGGGAGAGACAGAGAAGGAGAAAGAATCCCAAACAGGCCAGTGCAGAGCCCATCAGGGCTCAAACCCATGAACTGTGAGATCATGACCTAAGCCAAAACCAAGAGTCAGACTCTTCACCAACTGAGCCACCCAGGCCCCCCTTAAAGACTATAAATGTTGAGATAAACGCATACAGTATCAGCACACCAAAAGCAGCAGCTTTTCTCTACACTAGCAATAATCAGAAAAAAATTTTTTAAGTAATCTCTGTGCCCAACACCAGGCATGAACTCATAATCCGAAGATCAAAAGTTGCATGGTCTACCAACTGAGCCAACCAGGTGCCCCGCAATAATTAGAAATTGTAATAATGGGTGCCTAGGTGGCTCATTTGTTGAGTGTCTGACTTCGGCTCAGGTCATGATTTCACGATTCATGAGTTCGAGCCCCAATTGGACTCACTGCTCTCAGTGCAGAGCCAGCTTCAAATCCTCTGTCTCCCTCTCTCTTTGCCCCTCCCCCACTCACACTCTCTCAAAAATAAAGCATTAAAAAAAAAGAAATTGTAATAACAAGAAGTCTATTCCCAGTATTAACAAAAAACATATATAAAATGTCGAAGAATAGCCAGTGTTCAAGGCCTTTGTTAACAAAACAATACTTTTAAACTTAAAGATTGTGAAAGAAAGCCAAGATAAATGGAGTGATACATTGTTTGACAGGAAGATTCAAATTTCAGGGATACAGATCTGCATATTAGGCTCTAATTTTAATGTAATCCCTCTCAAAATTTCAATTGCATTTTTTTTAAATGTTTATTTATTTTTGAGACAGAGCATGAGCAGGGGAGGGGCAGAGAGAGAGGGAGACACAGAATCTGAAGCAGGCTCCAGGCTCTGAGCTCTCCCCACAGAGCCCGATGCCAGGCTCGAACTCGTCAAATGCAAGATCATGACCTGAGCCGAAGTCAGACACTCAACTGACTGAGCTACCCAGGCACCCCAATCAATTGCATTTTTTTTTTAATTTTTAATTTATTTATTTATTTTTTTTTTTTTTGAGAGACCTAGCACAAATGGGGAGGGGCAGAGAGAGAGGGAGACACAGAATCAGAATCGGAAGCAGGCTGCAGGCTCTAAACTGTCAGGACAGAGCCCCATACAGGGCTGCTGAGCCGAAGTCAGATGCTCGACCGACTGAGCCACCCAGGCACCCCTTCATTGCATTTTTAAGGGAACTTGACACTCTGATTTTTTTTTTTTAATTTTTTTTTCAACGTTTATTTATTTTTGGAACAGAGAGAGACAGAGCATGAACGGGGGAGGGGCAGAGAGAGAGGGAGACACAGAATCAGAAACAGGCTCCAGGCTCCGAGCCATCAGCCCAGAGCCTGACGCGGGGCTCGAACTCACAGACCGCAAGATCGTGACCTGGCTGAAGTCGGACGCTTAACCGACTGCGCCACCCAGGCGCCCCGACACTCTGATTCTTAAATTCATCCAGAAGAGAAAATGCATAGGAATAGCCAAGAATTACTGGGGAAAGAAAATTCCGCAATAATAAAGGCAACTCCCTATCAGTTATCACTGTACCAGCTTTATAGCGGACAAAATAACAAGGTAGTCTTATGACCAGAATGTTCTCAGTGAAACAGACGTGAGTCTTTCTACTGAGTCTACATTAAAAGTGGCATAAATACTGACTAATAAACAGTGTTGGGGCAACTCACTCCTCCTTTGAAAGAAAATAGAAGTTAGAATCGTATTTCATAGCATTAACAAAAAGAGTTGAAGTGGCTTAAAGACCTGAATGTAGGGGTGCCTGGGTGGCCCAGTCGTTAAGCAACTGACTTTGGCTCAGGTCATGATCTCCAGTTTGTGAGTTCGAGTCCCACTTCGGGTGAGCATGAGGCCCACTTCTCACTCTCTCCCTCTCTCTCTCTTTCCCTCTCTCCCTCCCTCCCTCCCTCTGCCCCTCCCGGGATTCTCTTTCTCTACCCCTCACTAACTTGCTCTCTCTCTGTCTCAAGAAAAAAAAAAAAAAACTGGATGTAAAAAGAAAAATTTATGTAAGTCTTAGAATATAAAATCGTGTGTTTTTTAAAATCTTGAGATGGTTAGGGCCTGCCTTCATGGGACATAAAACTAATAAGACTTAAAGAAGAAGACAGATTTGGCCATTAAAAATAATAATTTATCATTGGGGCACCTGGGTGGCTCAACTTAAGTGTCCGACTTCGGCTCAGGTCATGATCTCACAGTTCATGAGTTCAAGCCCCTCATCAGGCTCTCTGCTGTCGGCGCAGAGCCTGCTTCGAATCCTCTGTCTCCCTCTCTCTCCGCCCCTCCCCTGCTCGCACACGTGTGCACGTACACACCCTCTCTCTCAAAAATAAACACTTAATAATAATTTATTATGACAAAAAAAACCAATAAGTAAAATTTAAAGTCAAGAGATGAGATCATATTTGCAACATAACTGCAAAGGCTTCATACTGCTGTAAATCAGTAAGAGAAAAATAATCCAGGGGCATATTTCCAAGGGAGAAATTCACAGCAAAAATTGTCAGTGCCCGCAAGTTATTAGGTAAATGCACATAAAACCAACAAGACAATGCTAAGAGTGTTCTTTTTTTTTTTTTTTTTTTTAATTTTTTAATGTTTATTTATTTTGGAGACAGAGCATGAACGGGGGAGGGGCAGAGATAGAGGGAGACAGAATCTGAAGCAGGCTCCAGGCTCTGAGCTGTCAGCACAGAACCCGATGCCGGGCTCGAACCCACAAACTGCGAGATCATGACCTGAGCCGAAGTCAGACACTCAACTGACTAAGCCACCCAGGCGCCCCAGGAATGTTCTGAGTCCTAGAGAATACTTACTAAGAATGAAAAAGAATGTTACAATGAATCTTTTTGTAAAGCAAAAAGATTTATTTCTTTTTTTTTTTTTTTTAATGTTTTAATTTATTTATTTTGAGAGAGAAAGGGAATATGCAAGCAGGAGAGGGGCAGAGAAAGATAGAATCCCAATTGGGCTCCGCAGTGCAGAGCCCCATGCAGAGCTCAACCCCACCAACCATGAGATCTTGACCTGAGCAAGGGTTGGATGCCCAACCAACTGAGCCACCCAGGTGTCCCAGCCCTAATCTATTTCTTTATAAAATTGTGTTTTCAGGGGTGCCTGGGTGGCCCAGTTGGTTGAACATCCAACTTCGGCTCAGGTCATGATCTCATGGCTCATGAGTTTGAGCCCTACACCCGGCTCACTGCTGTCATCCGCTTTGGATCCTCTGTCCCCCTCTCTCTGCCCCTCCCTGCTCACGCGTCTGCTCTCTCCCTCAAAAATAAATAAACATTTTTAAAAGATTGTGTTTTTAACTATCAAATCTGTTTAAAGTAAGATGGACCAATAGTGAAGACTTTTAATTAATTTGTCAAGTCAGGTTAAGAAGACTGCCAGGCATTCTTGTGGGGTGTTGCTAGTATAGGAGTTTAAACTACTATACCTAAAATGCAATTCTCTTTGCACAACTCTCTTTCCCACACCTGTAGCTCAGAATGAACATAGCCCATTGTGAATTGCACTGGAACGTGGAATCATTTCAAATAACCAAATATATACTGTATGTGGGCTTATTGTTCTTCCTAGAGGTCAAAATGGCTTCCAGAGGAAAGACAGAGACAAGCAAATTAAAGCAGAATTTAGAAGAACAGTTGGATAGACTAATGCAGCAATTACAAGATCTGGAGGAATGCAGGTGAGAGTAACTGAATGCTGCTATGCAGTCCAGTGGCTTTTTTCTGCAGCTAGATTACAAGCTCTGGGTGCAGGCACCTGTGTGATTTTGGTTTCCCCTGTAGTGTTCTTCACAGTGCTTTGTCTGTTGGAGAAATAAACTCAGGGCGAGCCTTGGAGTCATAAAGGTAACCCCCTTAAGTTTCCATTTCCCTGAGTGTGAAGTGAAAATAATAACTAACACCTACCTTCTCTTTGGTGTTTAAAATAGGCCTGCTTGGTATCAAGCTGAGAAGATACCACTTGAACTTCTAGTGTCTTTTCAACTTCAACTGTTCCAAGGACCAAAAGCGTTCATTGCCTTTTTTAACTACTTTGAAAGGTTGTTGTAAATATTTCAAGTCAAGGGGCCAAAACAATACTTGGCCCAGAGCCGATGCTCAATAAGTGGTAGCTGTCGTTGAATTTGTAGTGAATGTTTAATAAATGGCTTGTTCGAGTAGTGAATAAAAATAGCCTCGTTCGCAGACGATAGGTGGTGCATTGCTATTGTATTTCAAGGTGCACAGAATTTTATCTACCATCAATGATGGTCATAAATGAAATGGCTGCTTTGTCAAGCCCTGTTGTGTGTCAAGCACTTTCTATATTTCATTTAATGCTCGTAGCAGCCCTGTAAGGTAGTACTATCATTATCTGTGGCTTATAGATCAAGAAAATGAGACTCAGCTGTGTTAAGTGTCTTGCCCAAGGTTATGCATTGATTCGTAGAGTGCTTAAAAGGAAGTTATTATGTGGTTTGTTAAGTGTGCCTCATTTTGGTAAAAGAAAAATGGTTAATTATCAAGGTAACCACATTGCAGGAAAGTGCCTGTATTAGACTAACATCTGAACACATCCGTTTTTAGCATTTTGTTGTTTCCTTTCAGCCTTGTCCCTCAGTATATTTTTTGTAAATATATGTATCTGAAGTCTTAGAGTCCAAATATAAGATTGCTTTTTTTTCACTTAGAACTCTGTTTTTCTATGTTTGCTGTACTTCAGAGAGGAACTTGATACAGATGAATATGAAGAAACCAAAAAGGAAACTCTGGAGCAACTAAGTGAATTTAATGATTCACTGAAGAAAATCATGTCTGGAAATATGACTTTGGTAGATGAGCTCAGTGGAATGCAACTGGTGAGCATAATTTACTTACACTAGTGACACAGTTTGTCTTTTTCCCCTTTTTTTTATAAGTATATTTAAGATAGAAACCCTTTTTTGGGGTTTAACTTCCAGATGAGTGTCTGCTTATCAATACAACAGCATAGCAAACGGAGACTAAAATTATAACGGTGTTTGATGAACAAAGACGACCTGTTAGTAATTGAAAACTCATCAGTCAATTACTGTAATGTCTGATTCATTGGAATATTTGGCTTAGTTTTTACCTTCTTATATCCTAGGCTATCCAGGCAGCTATCAGCCAGGCCTTTAAAACCCCAGAGGTCATCAGATTATTTGCAAAGAAACAACCAGGTCAACTTCGGACAAGGTTAGCGGAGGTAAAATTTCTTTACATTGATTTAATTGCTGTGCGTATTTTTTTCTCAGCTCCAGAATTTGCTCATTATGTTCGTCTGAAGTTTAAAAATTGGTCAGTTGAGAATGTACACCACCACCAAGAGTGAATCCTAATGTATAGACTGTGGACTTGGGGGGATTGTGTGGTGTCAGTGAGCCACTCTGGTGGATGATGAAAAATCATGGGGAGGCTGTGCATGAGTGGGGGGCAGGGAGGATACGGGAAATTTTTGTATGTTTACACAATTTGCTGTGAACCTGAAACTGCTCTAGAAAATAGTCAGCTACCAAAAAAAAATTTGATCAGTTGATTTGAGAGCCACAACCCACAGTTTTCTGACAAAATTAGTCTTTTGAGCAATTATTGAATATAGAGGTGTAAACAGCATATGGCAGTTTAAATTGCTACTAACTGCTTCTACTCGAACCCCAACTTTAAGGTTTTACCATTTATTTCTGAAGCCGAGTTGAAATTCCATCTAGAATTCATTAGCAGCATTGCTTTTTGTGCATGTAGCCTTTCTCATCTAAGAATTTCAAACATCTCTATAAACCTGGATTTGAGAAAGTCTGTTTATAGACTTGAATATAATTAAGGCATTAACAAGTGATTTACAACCACTGATAATTCAGTAGCATAGCATGGACTTGGGTCAGACTGGCAGGATTTGTATCCCTGCTCTATGGTGGAGGTATGTGACCTTAGGGAAGTTACTTTTAATAGTTTTTAACACAATTAATAATGTTTTGTTTGTTTGTTTATTTTTGAGAGAGAGACAGAGCGCGAATGGGGGGGGGGGGGGCAGAGAGAGAGAGGGAGATACAGAATCAAAGCAGGCTCCAGGCTCAGCTATCAGCACAGAGCCCGACACGGGGCTCAAACTCATGAACTGTGAGGTCATGACCTGTGCCGAAGTTGGAAGTTTAACCAACTGAGCCACCCAGGTGCCCCAATAAACTTTTTAGTAAATATTACTACTATTATTATTGAAGTTGAATAAGTTATGTTATTCAACCTATTTGTGCCTCAGTTTCCCCGTCTATAAAAAGGTGATAATAGTAGTTCCTACCTCTTAAGGTTGTTATAAGGACTAAATAAAATAATATGCGTAAAGCACATACTATGTGTAACATGTAATGTGTGTAAAGCACATGGAATAGTACCCAGGCATACTATAGGCTATCAGTGTTTCTGGTGATAGAGGTGATATTTAACCAACATTCCTGGAGACCTGATACCAGTTATCTCATTCAAGCCTATAGACCACACTTCAGTTTAAGGGAATGAGTGCTTGAAGGATAGCTTCTCTCTAAAGGAAGGTGTTGACCTACCAGTTCCTCAGTAAAGTTTATAATCAAGGCAGTGGTTATGATTAGCATTCAGATTTATTAGAACTGAGGGGCGCCTGAGTGGCTCAGTCGGTGGAGCATGTGACTCTTGATCTTGGGGTTGTGAGTTCGAGCCCCATGTTGGATATAGAGATTACTTAAAAAATAAAATCTTAAAAGATTTATTAGAACCGTGTAACTGTATTTCTGACATGTTTGCCTTGAATTGATTCTATAGTTCTTTATAATAATCAGCTAGAAGATCTTTTTTCTTTAAGAAGAAGTAGATCTAGGGGCACCTGCTTAAGCAGCCTACTCTTGATTTTGGCTTGGGCCGTGATCTCGCAGTTAGTGGGTTCGAGCCCTGCATTGGGCTCTGCGCTCACAGTGCAGAGTCTGCTTGGGATTCTCTCTCCTCCTGTCTCTCCTCCCCTCCCCTGCTCACTCACTCTCAAAAAAAGTAGATCTGAAAATCTGGATTTTATGGATAAAATGTTTTGTTTTGTTTTTTAATGTTTATTTATTTTTGAGAGAGCGAGAACAAGCACGAGCAGGGGTAGAGGATCTGAAGTGGGCCCTGCACTGACAGTAAAGAGCCCCACATGGGGCTCAAACTCATGAACTGTGAATCATGACCTGAGCCAGAGTCAGATGCTTAACAGACTGAGCCGCCCAGGCGCCCTGGACACAATGTTTTTAACTTAAGTACCATATTCTTTGCATTCATCCATTTCAGATGGATAGAGATCTCATGGTAGGAAAGCTGGAAAGAGGCCTGTACACTCAACAGAAAGTGGAGATACTAACAGCTCTCAGGAAACTTGGAGAGAAGGTACCTATATTTAATTTAATATATTAGGTATAAAGAAAAGGTACAAAGTATTTGGTATAGAACTTTGTGAGCTGTGATCTAGTTTGTGGTCCTGAGACATTCTTAAAGGTGGTTCCTAGAACCTCTTGTTAACATTCGAATCCGCTCTCTCGGGCTTTGTTTTGTTTTGTTTTGTTTTGTTTAGCTGACCGCAGATGATGAGGCCTTCTTGTCAGCAAATGCAGGTGCTATACTCAGCCAGTTTGAGAAAGTGTCTACAGACCTCGGTGAGTCTCCTCGTATTTCTGAAAGCTGTCCAGGCATTACTGCTCACATTGATGGATACCATGAGTGAGGTAACAGGATGGCCTTATCTTGAGTTTAGAGGTAAAACCAGGGGCGCCTGGGTGGCTCACTCTGACTCTTGATCTCAGCTTAGGTTGTGGTCTCGGGGTCCTGATTTCAAGCCCTGCATCGGGCTCCATGCTGGGCATGAAGCCTACTTAAGAAAAAAAAAAAATTGAGGTAAAACCAGAAGTGTTTTCTTTATAAATCCCTCGTATTAGGTTTATTTCCTAATATTTTTAAATTGGGGCGCCTGGGTGGCTCAGTCGGTTGAGTGTCCGACTTTGGCTCAGGTCATGATCTCACAGTCTGTGAGTTCAAGCCCCGTATCGGGCTCTGTGCTGATGGCTCAGAGCCTGGAGCCTGCTTCCGATTCTGTGTCTCCCTCTCTCTCTGCCCCTTCCCTGCTCATGCTCTGTCTCTCTGTGTCTCAAAAATAAATAAAAACATTAAGAAAAAAAAATTTTTTTAATTAAAAATAAATTAATATAGTCTAATATTTTTAAAATATTTGTCAGCTAAATATAAATATAAAGTAAACTAAAATCTTATATATTCTATCTCACTTTTTTTTTTATTTTTTTTTTAATGTTTATTTTTGAGAGAGACAGAGACAATGCGAGTGGGTTAGGGGCAGAGAGAGAGGGAGACACAGAATCCGAAGCAGGCTTCAGGCTCCCAGCTGTCGGCACAGAGCCTGACGCAGGACTCGAACTCATGAGCTATGAGATCATGACCTGAGCCAAAATCGGATGCTCAACTGACTGAGCCAGCCAGGTGCCCCTCTATTTGACATTTAAAGTTAGAGTAAGGGGGCACCTGGCTGGCTCAGTTAGTAAAGCATGTAACTCTTTTCTTTTTTTCTTGTTTTTAATTTAAAGTTTATTTATTTATTAATTTTGAGAGAAACAGAGGCAGAGTGAGCAGGGGAGGGGCAGAGAGAGAGAGAGGAAGAGAGAGAACCCCAAGCAGGCTTTGTGCTGTCAGTGTAGAGCATACAACTTTTGATTTTGGGATCGTGAGTTTGAGCCCCACATTGCAGGTAGAGATTACTTAAAAATAAAGTAAGTGAAGTAAGTAAGTTGAAGTAAGGATTTGTAACCAATAAATCATCCTCTGTGTGTGAGATATTTGTGCAGGGGAAAGGAAGTTGGGAATTGGTACTGAGAAAGTTTAGGGGTAATGCTCTGATTATAGAAGCGAGTTTTATTTTCTGTTTCAATAGCTATGGAACTTGAAATGCATTTGAAATAACCTTTGTTTATTATGTTTATTTCTCCTTAGGCTCTGGAGACAAAGTTCTTGCATTGGCAAGTTTTGAGGTCGAAAAAACAAAAAAATGACATGGTGTGGAAGCTTGGGACATTGATCACATTCTTGCTGTAAATGGCATTTGTCTCATAGGGATTTTGAATCATTGCAAAGAAATCAAGAGATTCTTGAAATACATTGATAACCTGAGAAACGGTGACAGAAAACATACTTGTGGCTTCTGGTTATACCCTTCCTCGTTGTGCTTCAGGGCTACTTGCCTGAGTGATCCTAGATGGGTGGGATGAGGAACCCATTGGGCCTTATTCATCATGTCTTGTGTGTTTGAGAGAAGGAACAGAAAACAGTCTCTCTGCCTGGTTTTATTAAGCCTCCTTGTTTTAAGTGCTGATAGTAAATGAAAAGATGTGAACTAATGATTCTTTTCTGCTCATAATTTATCCCCACTTGTTGGAGTGAATAGTGTACCAACATCAATAGGCGTCCTGTGTGTTTATAGAATTTTAGAGTTCTAAGTGATCTTGGAAATCATTTTCATTTTATAATCAAGGAAACTGAGGCTCAGAAAGAACAAGTTGACTTGCTGAAAGTCACATCCGAGACAGAGCTGGTTTATAAGACTTGGGCATCCTGACTCTCAGTTTAGTGTCCATTGAGTTTTATTTCTTTATTTTGTGCTGTTTTTAAAAACTAATTAACACATATTTGGGCAAGTCCGTGTTTATGAAAATTCCATGTCCCAACAAAAAGTTGTCACTAAGGGACCATTCCTCCAGCCTGTAGGACCTCCATATGAAAGGGGCCCATTGTATCCCTCAGTTGTGAGCTTGGAACAATGGGAGCCCTGTTGAGAGTCTCCTGGAGTAACTTAACCTCCTGCTTTGTTTCACCAGGGAAGTAATTGAAAGTGGCAGCTAGAGTCCCCCGCCCCAGCCCTCCCCACCATGTGTGACCTCTTTGCTGAAACCCAGTAGGTGGTGACTGTAACTATTATTTACTCTTCTGTTTTTGGAGAAACACAAAATAAGTTACGAGGAAAAACATACTCTCAAGTGTTTATATTTCTCTGCATGCTCAAATATATAGATTTCCCCATGCATATGTATATGCTAGCTTATTTTCTAGGCTCGGGCCACTTTATATTTTTTTCATGTGTGTCTCAGTTTTCTTTTCCTTTGCACTTTATCCAAATTAAAACACTTCTGAAGCTTCTCATATACTGTAAACTCTACTAGGTGCTCTGCCAACTGGACAAATTAGGGACCTCAGCTTCATTAATGCCTTATTTGGAACTCTTAATGGGTAACTTTTTATATATTGGTTTATAGCGGTCAAAAACTCATTGAAATTGTAACAAACCAAGAAAAAGCAAATTGCCTGCTACCCATGTAGGATTTTATGGTCAATCATCATTATTTCATTATTCTGCATTTTTGTTTGTTCAAGTGATCTCTACACCCAACGTGGGGCTTGAACTCAGGACCCCGAGATCAAACGTCACATGCTCTACCAACGGAACCAGCCAGGCACCCCTAGTCTGCATTGTTTTTAACTGAGGTGAAACTCACGTCCTATAAAAATCAGAAATGTACAATTCAGTGGTGTTTAGTACGTTCACAATGTTGTGCAGCCATCACCATCTAGTTCCAAAACATTTTCACCACCCCAAAGGAGACGCCACACCCATTAAGCAGTCACTCCCCGTGCACTCCTCCACATCCCAGCCCTCCGGCAACAACTAATCTGCTTTCTGTCTCTGGATTTACCTATTCTGGAAAATTCCTGTCAATGGAAGCATACGGTATGCGACCTTTTGTGTCTGGCTTCTTTCACTTAGCGTATTTTCAAGGTTAATCTAAGTTGTAGCCTGTATCAGTACTTCACTCCTTTTAATGGCTGAAAATATTTCCTTGCGTGGATACTACATTGCGCTTATGCATTTACCTCTTGAACGTTTGGACTTTTTCCACTTTCTGGCCATTGCAAATAGTACTGCTATGAACATTTGTATCTAAGCGTTTCAATACCTGTTTTCAGTTCCTTTGGTTTTATATCCAGGAATGGAATTGCTGTGTGTACGTGTGTTTGGGGGGTTTTTTGTTTTGTTGTTTAAGCCCTAACAAGATTCCCCTTTCCCCTCCAGTAGTAGGATAAGGAAAATTAGGAATATTGGGTACTTGAGAGGGGCCTACGTGAATCTGGAGTCCTTAATTTTGCTTTCCCTTTACACTTTCTGTGAGACTAACATCAGTGAAATATTTTGTCATTAATCACATTAGTGTATTCATTTTGTAAGTAATGACTAGTACTCAACTTAAAATTAATCTTCCTTTAAAAGTTACAAAGTGGGGCGCCTGGATGGCGCAGTCGGTTAAGCGTCCGACTTCAACCAGGTCACGATCTCACGGTCCGTGAGTTCGAGCCCCGCGTCGGGCTCTGGGCTGATGGCTCAGAGCCTGGAGCCTGTTTCCGATTCTGTGTCTCCCTCTCTCTCTGACCCTCGCCCGTTCATGCTCTGTCTCTCTCTGTCCCAAAAATAAATAAACGTTGAAAAAAAAAAATAAAAAATAAATAAATAAAAGTTACAAAGTATGCAGTACCCAGCAAGATACTGTCATTCATGACCGTGTGACCTTTGGTAGGTTACTTAATCTTTCTGAGGCTCATCTTCCTCTTCTGTTCAATAGGGATCCGTAGGTAGGACCTACCTACCGCATGGGTTTACTGTGGATCTCCCTCTCTTTAACGCAGACAGAAGTTTTGCATTGGAGCTAATCTACAATTTAACAATTCTTTCGAGGGCCATGTTATATATTTTGTTTCACAAATTTGGTCCTTAATTCAGAAAAAAATGAGTTGAAAAGGGACTAATTTGAAAATTCTATACAATTATAGTTATTAAATGATTTGCAAACTAGGTTTCCTGTTCATATTTTGCTATATTTAATCTGGGTTTTTAAACTTCTCGGGAGGTCTCAGACTGCAATAACTAATGCTAAGGCAGCTAACTGTTTGATATCTTTGGGTCAAGCTAATATTTTAATGAGAAAAATTCCTGCATTTTTCAAAGAACTGGGGTTGAAGCAGAAGTAAATTCCAATGAGCGAGTGTACAACTGGGCAGTTTAATCAAAGGTAATAATTTAAAACCGTTTCTAGGGGCTCCTGGCTGGCTCAGTCTGTAGAATGTGCAACTCTTGATCTCGACCTTGTAAGTTTGAGTTCCACGTTGGATGTAGAGATTACTTAAAAATAAAATCTTAAAAAATAAATAAAACAATTGTTGTGTTTCAGTGCTTTGTTCTTCCTGTAAATGGTAAGAAGGGTATGCTAGGTAGGCCTTTTTTTTTTTTTTTTTTTATGTTTATTTTTTTGAGGGGCAGACAGAGAGGCCAACTGAGGGTCTGAAGCAGGCTCTGTGCTGGCATCAAAGAGCCCGACGTGGAGCTCGAACTCACGAACCATGAGATCAGGACCTGAGCTGAAGTCGGACACTTAACCAACTGAGCCACCCTGGCGTCCCTGTTGGGCCTTTCTTTGAAGACGACTCAGCCAAAGAACAGCCATCTTGGGCAAAATAAACGACTACAAACCCACCGTTGGATGGCATCTTACTACAGTGAATAATGGATAGTTTGAAATGATGACAGGAAAAATAAACCCAGACCATTTGGCCTAGAGCTTTTCAGCTACTTCCCTGTCCGTTTTCCCCCCTTGCTGTATATTCGTTACTAAGGCCAAAAAAAATGCGCTTGTTTGCCTCTCAAAATGTTTTCAGCATTAATATGTAGGTTAAAACTGTCAGCAGTGCCACAGACCCCCATGAACAAGCGCTAATTGCTTCCAGTCTGTTTGGCCCTGGAATTGCAAAGATTTAGAAACTGGGTTAACTAGTATTTAATATTTTCACTAAATTGCAAAAAGCAGGTTGAAAATACGGCTCCTCTGGGTATTCCTCTAGAGTACGGCCTTTTGACATCCCAACTCACTGTCTTTTTGAAGTCCCTCTCCCCGCCACAGTAACCACGAAGCGGGGCCACCAAGCTGCTGAAAAGGCTTCCAACACGGGGCTCTCGCGGCGCTCTGAAGGGTGCGCGGCGAAGAGTCCGCCCTCCGAGAGTCTGGAAGCTGAGAGGCCTGTCGGCTGGAAGCTTCGTGGTGTTTGGTTGTCTTCCTCTGGGAAGAGCACGTTCCTTAGAGCCTCAGGCAACGGACAGCAATTAAAAATAACTAAACGAGGGGCGCCTGGGTGGCTCGGTCGGTCAAGTGTCCGACTTCGGCTCGGGTCATGCTCTTCCGGCTCGCGAGTTCGAGCCCTGAGCCGGGCTCCGTGCTGACAGCTTGGAGCCTGCAGCCTGCTCTGGACGCCGCGTCTGCCCTCTGCTGCTCACATCCGGTCTCCCTCTCTCAAAAATGATTTAAAATAAACACCAAAGAAAACAAAACTGAACAAGCAGAACGTATTCCGTAAAGAAGGTCAAGGAGAGTCACCGGCTTCCTTTTGAATTAAGAAAGCAGAAGGGGCACCTGGCTGCCTCAGCCGGCAGAGCACATGCTTCTCGATCTCGGGGTTGTGAGTTCAAGCACCACGTTGGGTGTAGAGATTACTTGAATAAATAAATAAAATTAAAAAAAAAAAAAAAGAGGAAGATACTGTAGGCAAGGGTTCTTTCTAAGATTATTTATCAACCACAGATCTGCCCTAATTTCTGGCCACTGTGGGAACTTCGGAAACCTTCCCACAAGAATCTCTGACTTTGTGTTCAGTCACACTTTCAGTACATGATTTAAGGGCTTAAGTCATCTTGATTATGTCTGTTGAAGACGTCTGAGGAGATCAGGTACAAGTCTTCATTACTGCTAAGTTGTCATATTACGTGGAACTGTTCTTTCCTATGAGAGGAGGTGAAGGAGTTTTGTTTTTTGTTTTTTGGGTTTTTTTGTTTTTTTGTGTTTTTTTTGCACACTTGTGTGAAAACCTGGTTCCTTCAGGCTGGCATCACTCCTCCAATACTCAAGAACCAGAGCGGGTTGAAAACTGAGGCATTTACCTACAACGGTAATCAAAGAGGTACGTAATTATGTAGAAGCAAGTATTTGGCCTAGATGAGATAAAAACTAATTGCCTGAACCCTGTGATCTGACCATGATCTTAGAAAACATGGCAGTTTGGGGGCACCATTTTTGGCTCAGTCGGTTAAGTGCCCAACTTCAGCTCAGGTCATGATATCACGCTTCATGAGTTCGAGCCCCACATCAGGTTCTGTGCCAACAGCTCAGAGCCTGGAGCCCGCTTCGGATTCTGTGTCTCCCTCTCTCTCTGCCCCTCCCCCGCTCGCCCTCTGTCTCTCTCCAGAATAAAATAAAAACATAAAAAAAGAAACAGAAAGAAAACATGGTGCTTTTACTACTTCGTGTGTTAAAAAAAAAAAAGAAACTTTGTTGTCACAGGTTTTACATCAAGTTTAATCTAGGTCTTGGTAAATTATACCTTAGATTTGGGTTGTAAAGCTCTGAGCTTACACTTTGACTTAAATATTTTGTTTCATATTTACTCAGAAAAGGAGCATTTTCACTTTGGGAGCAAACAGGCAAAGCCTCAGTCCCTTGGCCTTACGCTTGTGGCATTTCCTTTCAGCCTGTCTTCTAGAAGCAGGAGCGGCTTGTTCTCCTGCAAGGAAATACCGTGAGCAAGACTATATTAAGCAGTACATGTAGGCACACCAAACCCACTTTCCAGCCTCAGAAAGGAAAACTCGGGCTCTGTCTTTCCCTTGTGAGCTGGAGGGAGAAGGGAGGGGTGAGCCCGTGTTCACCCCGGGGCGTGCCTTCCTTCTGGGAGTCTGACGGCCAGTGGCGCGGCCGCTCCCGCGGGGCCCTTCTGACCTCCCACGGTGCTGCTCTCGCCAGGGTGGGAGGTTGACTGTGCCAGTGTAATCCTGTTACAGTCAAAGCACTGAACAAATTGTATACTTTCGTCCCTTCGGGGCTTAAGAAACTCAAAGTGTGCTTTGGTGAGGATTAGGACTTGAAATTGGAGAGAAGAAAACATGTTTTGAAAAAAAATTTTTTTTTTTAATTTTTTTTAAGTTCATTTATTTATTTTGAGAGAGAGCACGAGCAGGACAGAGGCAGAGAGAGAGAGGGAGAGAGAGAATCCTAAGCGCCGAGCCCGTCGCAGGGCTCAAACTCATGAACCACAAGCTTAACCGACTGAGCCACCCAGGTGCCCTCAAATTGTGTTTTAAAACAGACCTAACAATTAAAGAAAAAGATACCTATTACTCTATCATAGTTAGCTGAGTCCTTAGAAACATTATTTCTTTTTAAATTAAAAAAAAATTTTTTTTTAACATTTATTTATTTTTGAGAGACAGGGAGAGACAGAGCAGGAGCAGGGGAGGGGCAGAGAGAGAGGGAGACACAGAATCCGAAACAGGCTACAGGCTCCGAGCTGTCAGCACAGAGCCCGACGTGGGGCTCGAACTCACGGCCTGTGAGATCATGACCTGAGCTGAGATCATGACCTGATGCTCAACCGATTGAGCCACCCAGACGCCCCATAAATGATCTATTTCATCTATAATTTTTTACTTCGTCCTTTGGTCAATCTTGTAAACTACAAATCATGAAAGTATTTATGTTGTTTTGGAGACTATTAAATGGAGAGAAAGTTGGAATACTCCTGTAGGGGAGGAAAAATATCGTTCCTCCACCCATTTTTTTTTATGTTATTGACAGGGACCCCTATTACAAAGGACAGATTAAGAAGAGAAAAGCACACAAGTTCAAGTTTTACGTGACACAGGAGTCTTCATAAAGGAATGAAGACCCAGAGAAACAGTTAAACCTGAGTGTTTTGTCAGAGAGAGGGTCAGAGAGAGAGGGAGAAGGAATCCCCAGCAGGCTCCATGCTGAGCTTGGAGCCTAACACGGGGCTCGATCCCATGACCCTGGGACCATGACCTCTGCCAAAATCAAGAGTCAGACACTCAACTGACTGAGCCACCCAGGTGCCCCTGAACCTGAGTGTTTTTAGGCTAGGTTTGAAGAAGAGTGGAAAGTCACAGAAAGATATAGTAAGACGAATATAAGTGTAGTAAACTGAGGGAAACTTAGCAAGATCTTTCTGTCGGGATTCCTCTCTGTCCCTTGTCTTCAGAGACAAGGCTGCTGCTTGCTTCCGGGTAATGGAGGGACACCTCTCACACACACAGAGGTTCTACGACCCGCTTCAGGAGAAGGTTGAAGGGCTTTCCTGCACGTGCCTTTTCTCAAATTCCTTCAGCTTAAAATATTTAGGGGCACCCTGGGTGGCTCTTGGTTAAACATCTGACTTCGGCTCAGGTCATGATCTCACTGTTCATGGGTTCGAGGCCCACATTGGGCCCTGTGCTGACGGCTCAGAGCCTGGAGCCCGCTCCAGATTCTGTGTCTCCCTCTCTCTCTGCCCCTCCCTTGCTTGCACTATGTCTCTCTCTCTCAAAAAGAAATGAACGTTAAAAATTTTTAAATAAATAAATAAAATATTTAACATGCCAAGGTACCATATTTTGGGCAAGTGTGACCTGAGCCCCATCCCTCGATTTCGAGTCGTAATCCCGCCACTCTGTTTTCCTTTTGTCCCACTTTGTCGAGTTGCCTTCAAATGTCCGTGTAGCTGTTTTGTGAAGAGCGGCTATTAAATGTGTAAATTGCTTTGAAACCCCGGTGTAAGGAACTGTATAAAAGCTAAATAATAACCACTCTCGTTAGAATACAATATTTTAAATCTCAAAACGTGCATTTTAAGAACACTAAATAAGATGGAGGCATTGTGTCGGGTTTGACTAAGGGAAGCTTGTATTCATATTCTAGATATTTGAAGTAATGGGGAATTAAGAACATAAAGCAGCATTAACCGGGAGTACCTGACATGGGAAAAGCCTACATTTCTGTTGCTTTTGGTTTTTCCCTTCCCTGGAGGTGAGATAAATTACTTTTTCTGTTTTATTTCCTTACTAATGACGTAAGTTCTGCTAGGGAGGCATATAATAAACAACCCAAGACACTCTACCGAAAGAATGTTTCTGAGTTGATGGGAATTTGCGTGCTGATATTACAGGCTGTCGCAGCAGGGTGTCATCAGCTGCAGAAATGGAAGGCATATTCAAACTAGTCCCTTTATCCTTTCCAAAGACACTGCAGCCCCTTTAGCATGCGGTTCCTGTGTCACTTACTCTGAAAAGACATTAGATGGAAACTGCCTGCTCAGAGTTGTTTTAAAGAGTCACAAGCGTCACCTGTGTGCTGGAGGACTCCCTGCCCCCTGTGAGCCTGTCTTCGCTTTCCTAAGAAAGCTTTTCTACTTATTAGTGAAATAAGTGTCCCTCTCTGTTCTGTCTGTACTTAGCCACCAATTAGTAAGATGAGCAGAAACGCTCCCATGCTGAGCCTGTGCTAGGGGCATGGAAGAAGCCGATCGTACTGCGCAATGCCAGCTACATAAGCACCTTTTCATCTCCCAGGAGAGGTTCTCAATAGGTTCGGTCTACCCCCTGGAGCCTGGAGCTATTTCAGTCTAACTACTCATTAAAGTCAACCTAAGATATTGCAGACGCCTTTGGGCTCGTTCAGTGAATTGCCGCCACTTGAATTCAGCTAAGAATAGTTCACTTGTACTCCCCAGGGCTGCTTCCAACTTAACCTGAACTTTCCCCTCAGCCTTACACCCCACCAAAAATGTTGATGCCCATAACAAGACTGGCTTCTTTAATTAAAGACCCAGGACAGTTGCTGTGAATATATGCCTAACCGTTAAAACTGAGCCCAAGAATGTGAGCTGAGAAACCGGGCTTTCAGGAAAACAAAACCAAACGAAACAAAACAGGTTTTCTTTTCCCCTCCAAAAAATAAAGTATTTAAGAAACAAAATTACATGTAAACGTGGGTGAGAGTACATAGCACTGTGGTAGATCCATCCCCCATAAATTAGGTACCTGCTAGGACTCTCCTTTCCGTTTGGAACCCACTGTAGAACTGGGAGCTTTGGAACAACTGGCAGAAAAGGGAGCGCTCCTGGGCCAGGCGGAGCCAGCCCCGACAGGAAGCAAGTCCTCTTGCGTTGACATAGAAGTAAGTGCAAAAAGGGATCGATTTGTTTCCGAAAACTTGTAAAATCATTCTCCATTGCATCCGTAGACTCCGTGAAAAAACGGAGGTCAAAGACCGACCTGTTTTGTGAATGATCAAAGTAGCTCCAGCTTTATGCCCTGTCCGTTAACGGCTTTGGGAAAATTAAAGCAGTTGTTCGGGGCTAGAGCCGGTGGCTGGAGATGAGGAGAGCACTGGCCTGGTTTCCATCAGAATGGAAAATGCCTTGACCATACCCACTTTGTTACGCTGGACTATTACTCACCACCGCCTCTTTTGGGCTTGGCCATGAGACTGGATGTGGCCAATGGAACGTTTATGGAGAGGTCTTGGGTGTGCTTCCACAGTTTGGCTTGGCACTTTTGCCATTCATCATAAGAGGAATGGGCAGCCTCGGGTCGAAGGGGAAAGAGGAGACACTCGGAACAGACTTAACCCTAACCTGCAGCTAAGCCCCGCTGATCCCAGCCCAACCCAGCTGAGTCAGTCAACCCACGGTCTTAAGTAGACCCAGCCCAGGCAGTTTGCAGACCCCTGAGCAAAAAATAGAAGTGCTTGTTTCAGCTACTGAGTTTTCAGGTGGTTTGTTATGCAGCCACAGTTGACTGATACCTCGTTGTTTTTCCATTTTAATCCATTCTCTGTGTTAAAGCCATGGTTCTCTTTCACATCTATTTATTTTTGAGAGACAGAGAGAGACAGCATGAGCAGGGGAGGGGCAGAGAGAGAGGGAGACACAGAATCAGAAGTAGGCTCCAGGCTCCGAGCTGTCAGCACAGAGCCCGTCACGGGGCTCAAACCCATGAACCGTGAGAACATGACCTGAGCCAAAGTTGGACACTCAACCGATTGAGCCACCCAGGCGCCCCATGATATAATTTTTTTTTTTTTTTTTTAAGCAGGCTTCACGTCCAGCACAGAGCCCAGCACAGGGCTTGAACTCACAACCCTGAGATCAAGATCTGAGTTGAGATCAGGACGCTTAACTGATTGAGCCATCCAGGTGCCCCATAGTTCTCCTTTTAAATACAAACCCACCATATCCCATCTTTGCTTAAACCTCTCAGTAGTTCTTTTTTTTTTTTTCTAAGTTTATCCATTTGGAGAGAGAGAGAGCAGGAGAGGAGAGAGAGAGAGAGAGAGAGAGAGAGAGAGAGAGAGAGAGAGCACTCTGCACCATTAGTGTGATATGAAGCCAGATGTGGGGCTCTCACTCACGAACCATGAGATCATGATCTGAAAAGAAATCAAGAGTCGGTCGCTCAACCCACTGAGCCATCCAGGTGCCCCTCTCAGTAGTTTTTATTTTGGAATAAAGACCAAATGGTTAGCATGATCTATAAAGTCCTGTATCATCTGTGCCTGGCCTCTTTCCCGATCACTCTGCACTCAGCCTTCTCTCAGCTGTTTGATCTCACCATGCTTGCTTTTCTCCTCATGGCCTTTTTCTTTCTTTTCTTTTTTTTTAACTTTTTTTTTTAAGTTTATTTATGTTGAGAGAGAGAGAAAGAGAGAGAGAGCATGCACGAGTGGGGGAGGGGCAAAGAGAGGGAGAGAGAGAGAGAATCCCAAGTGGACTCTGCACGAATAGTACAGAGCCTGATGTGGGGCTCGAACGCATGAACTTCGAGATCATGACCTGAGCCAAGGTCAGTCACTTAACCAACTGGGCCATCCAGGTGACCCCCTCCCTTTTTTTAAATGATTCTCTTTTATTTTATTTTTTTTAATTTATTTTTTTTATTTTTTTGTTATTTTTGGGACTGAGAGAGACAGAGCATGAATGGGGGAGGGGCAGAGAGAGAGGGAGACACAGAATCGGAAACAGGCTCCAGGCTCTGAGCCATCAGCCCAGAGCCTGACGCGGGGCTCGAACTCCCGGACCGCGAGATCGTGACCTGGCTGAAGTTGGACGCTTAACCGACTGCGCCACCCAGGTGCCCCAATTCTCTTTTATTTTAAAATTTATTTATTTTGAGAGAGAGAGAGAGAGAGAGAGAGAGAGAGAGCGTGTGCGCATGCAAAAGAATGAGCAGGGGAGGAGCAGAGAGAAGGAGAGATAGAGAAACCCAAGCAGGCTCCACACCGTCAGCACAGAGCCCAATATAGGGCTCGAACCCACAATCTGTGAGATGGTGACCTGAGACAAAATCGGAGTCTGACACCTACCCGCCTGAGCCACCCAGGTGCCCCTCTCCTCATGGGCTTTTTATGAACTGGTCCCCCTGGGGGCTAACCTCTCCTCCCCACTCTTTGCTTAGTTAACTCCTAGTTAAGTAGAAGCTTAAATGTTACATTCCCAAGGAAGTTCTCCTTGACCCCAATGCAAGGTTAGATTCTCAATAATATGGCCTCAAGCCTGTTGAATTTCGCTCTCAGCACTTAACTAGACTTGCAGTGAATTATTCAATGGTGTAACTCATTAGTGTCCTACCCATCATGAGGGCAAGGAAAATATTTGTCTGAGTTGCTGCTCTAGCCCCTGCTGAAGGCGATGATGTGCACCTGGGAAGCACTTAATAACCATTCCTTGAACGAGCAGTTGAGTGAAGAGACTAGGCTTGAATAAAAATCAGGGGATGCAGAACAGATCACATGTGATGTTGAATATCTGAATCAGTTTGATTGAAAGGACTTCAGGACGCCTGGGTGTCTCAGTCGTTTGAACACCCAACTCTTGATTTTGGCTCCGGTCGTGGTCCCAGGGTCCCGGAATTGAGCCCAGCATCGGGCTCCACGCTTGAGCCTGCTTGAGATTCCCTCCTTCTCTGTCTCTGTCTCTGTCTCTGTCTCTGTCTCTGTCTCTGTCTCTCTCTCTCTTCCCTTGCATGCCTCTCCCCCACTTGCATGCATGTGCATGCACGCTCTCTCTCCCAAAATAAAAACATAAAAAGAAAGAAAAGTCCTTTGAGAACTTAGTGTAAGAGAGTGTGACTATTGGTACAAAGTAAAAAAAAAAAAAAAAAAAAAAAAAAGACTCCTTCAAAGAAAACACAGTCTCTTGTTAGTCACAGAGCCAAACTGGATTTCTAAATGTGACTGAATTAGAAATAAAAACTCTGGGGGTACCTGGGTGGATCAGTCGATTGAGCATCTGACCCTCAATTTCAGCTCAGGTCCTGATCCTAGAGTCACGGGATCGAGCCCTGCATCAGGCTCTGTGCTGAGCATGGAACCTGCTTTGGATTCTCTCTTTCCTCCCCTCAGCCCCTCTCCCTGACTTGCACGTTCTCTCTCTCTCTCTCTCTCTCTCTCTCTCTAAAAGAAAGAAAGAAAGAAAGAAAGAAAGAAAGAAAGAAAGAAAGAAAGAAGAAAGAAAATTCTGATTATTAGAGGAGATGTCATTAGCAGAGGGATTGACAATGTGGGAAGGTTGGACGGTAGTACAATTACTGTTGAGTTTCGAACAAGTGAGGATTGTCCAAGAATTTGAAAATAAAATCACACCTATGCCCTTTTGGGTTCTTGGCTTTAGAAATAGTGTCACAGCTTATCTAATAGAGAGACACTGTTCTAGGTATCATGATATAGACAGAGAAACAGTAGAACGTACCAGAAATGACACGAGCTTTGAAATTTGACGGGAAAATCTCATGAAGGCTTCAGTCCAGCGTACAAAGGAGAGAAAATCAGGGCAGATGGAGTTTCAGCTTTCGAGTCCCAATGTCCTTACCACGACTGAACACGAAAGCCACGTCTCTGGGGGAGCCTTGGGACTGACAGCCTTGGGATTCAGTAGAGCCTGCAAGGACCCCACTGAGCTTCTCGTCAGCCCCGTGCCACCCCCCCACCCCCTCCCCGTGCCATCTCTGGGGGAAGCCTCTGGAAGCCATTGCACTTTCATGTTCCGGTTTATCCGCAAATACACACAAATATAAGCTGTCTTGTCTTTTTTTCTCTTAAGGGAAACAAGTGGTAAAGAATTTTCAAAAATTCTTCAGCTATATTAAGTCTCTCGGTCAATTTCCCTTGGCTCTATAACTCGTGCTAATTAAAGTGGTCTCAACAGAGGATCCTAGAGTGCAGCTTCCTTTTTGTTTTCTTTCTTTTTTTTTTTTTCCTACTTGTGTTGGCTCTCATGTTCTTTGCTTAAATAATTAATAATCATTACTATCCGTTATGCAGCATGTGGGAGAAGAGCGAGTAATCTTGGATCCCAGGACATTTGCATCATGCCTGTCCCCTCTGCAGAAGCTTTCATCTGAGGCTCTTCATTAGCCGGCACCAGGGGGTACATTTGCCGCCCTCGGCCTTCAGTGTTTATTAACTATAAAAAAGAGCCCCATCTGATTCACCAGCTGGGGGCAAACACTGTGGATGGGAAGTAACTTCCCGGAAGAACAGTAATGAAGAGGAGTGGGGGGCGGGGGTGTGTGGAGAAAACGTAAACCACAAAGTTCATTTAGATTCAGCAAATCTCTGCCAGAGTGAAATGCACCGGCTAAGTGTCGGTCACGTTACCGCCCAGCCAGACTTCCGTGTCACAAATAGTCAAGGATTTAAGGAGACCCCCAAGCTGGAAAGCAGGAGGGTTTCTAGGCTCGGATGGGTTTGAAATTGTCCACTCTTCAAACCAACCGCGAAGGGCAGGGGCAAAGCCACAGATATTTCACAGTGACAGGCCCGTCTACTTGTTGACATAAGCAAAACTCCTGGGCAGTCTAGACCTCAGGAGGGCGAGGAAGGAAGTGCCTGTCAGGAATGGTCTCCATTCTCCCCCTGACACACTGGTAACATTGCATCATCTACAGACAGGGAACGTGTTGGTACGCGCCCAGGGGGGGGCCGGCGCCCCCACGTGCTGTTTTATTGTTCATTCCCAGACGGTAGAAGTTATTTGCTTTTCGGAATGGTAATTTTTTTTTATACGTAACTGGATGATAACCAGCAGGAAAAAAGGTGATAAACAGACATATGCTTAGAGGCTAATAAGCTGAGTATTTGGATCCAAACTGAAGTTTCACGTTGTTTTGTCTCTCCTAGGTGATCAGAACGTTTCTGCACCGACAAAGTACACTTACAAGACACGTTGGTCTACCGAAACCCTCAGCCAAAGAAATGAGTAATGATTTCTTTCTGTTGTTCCCAAGCGCAATACAAACGGGGTTCTGTGATTGGAGGGTCTACCCGTGCAGAAAGCAACGCTCTGGGGACAGGCTGGCAGACAGCCAGATGTTCACAGCTGCACATAGCCCACTCGCGACACAAAATATGTATATTCACTGATCTACAAAACGCTTTCATCATTGTGTTTAATAATTCCTTATTATCTCTAAAGTAAAATCAGATGACAAGTTATTTGCCAATGTGAGACACAGGAGGAACGGTGCGTGACTGTGGCCCTCTTTGTCTGCTGTGCAGTTAGCGCCCTTACCACTTGCTGTGCTCAGAAAAGTCCGAGCTGTACCAAATGTAAACGGGACGACAAATGCTGGGACCAAAGCAAAAGACAAATTATTTTGGGGTGCCTGGGTGGCTCAGTCAGTTACGCACCGGACTCTGGCTCAGGTCACGATCTCGTGGTTCGTGGGTTCAAGCCCCGCGTCGGGCTCCGGGCTGACAGCTCAGAGCCTGGAGCCTGCTTTCAGATTCTGTGTCTCCCCTTCTCTCTGTCCCTTCTCAGCTCACACTCTGTCTCTGTCTCCCTCTCACTCAAAAATAAATAAACGTTAAAAAAAAATTTTTTAAGACAAATTATTTTACCTTCTATCTTATTGGAAATTATTAATTAATATTTAACTTTGGGGGAGGGGCATCTGCATGGCTCAGTCAGTTAAGCGTCTGACTCTTAGTTTCGGCTCAGGTCAAGATCTCAGGGTCTGTGAGTTTGAGCCCTGCATCGGGCTCTGTGCTGATAGTGTGGAACCTGCTTGCGATTCTCTCTCTCTCTCTCTCTCTCTCTCTCTCTCTCTCTCTCTTCCTCTCTCTCTCTGCCCCTTCTCTGCTCACACTCTCGCTCTCAAAATAAATAAACTTAATAAAATTTAAAGGTATATTTAAATTTTGGTTCTCAAAACACAAAAAGAATTGGTTCTCATTTTTCTTTACTACCAAACCTCATCTTTCCTTAGCGCAAGGTCTCCTTCTTTCTCTCGCATTGTCATTCTGTACCTGCTAACCTCGTAGGCAGGAAGGCCCTCTTAGGGGTTAAAACTTGAGGACTACCTGGGGCGCCTGGGTGGCTCAGTCAGTTAATTGTCCAACTTTGGTTCAGGTCATGATCTCATGGTTCATGAGTTCGAGCCCCACATCGGGCTCTCTGCTGACAGCATGGAGCTTGCCTCAGATCTTCTGTCCCCCTCTCTTTCTGCCCCTCCCCTGCTTGCACTGTCTCACTCTTCCTCTCTCAAAAAATGAATAACCATTAAAAAAAAAACAAAACTTGAGGACCACTCTTGTCCTAACTACTTCGCAAAAGCTCTCTTCCCCTGCAGCCTGCTGGGGCTCCCCTGTTGTTTCATCCTTGGCCTACGATTTTTACTGTCACAGTTATCCCTTCGGGATAGAGAGGATAGGGATTTTTTTTTTCTCCAGAAACAAGTATTTAAAGAGACACACATGTCTGGGAGCACAGAGGGGCCCTCCCCAAAGCTGAAAGGATAAAATATAGAATCGTAAACGTAAGGAGTGAATAGTGAGGAGGGGGTTGACGGCATCGGAAGTCAGGGGTGGAGATAGGCAAGGGGGCCGGACAAAAAGGACAGTCCTGGGTGGGGTATCTACACACGTTTTAGTTATGTGTTCATGTGCTAATAGCTGCATGCGCCAGGTACTGTGCTGGGGGCAGGGGGGGGTGGTCTGCCGAGACTTCTTACCCTCTTGGAATTTACGGCCATGCCATAAATTATGGCCCCATAACTGGGGCTGGCGTAGGTTAAGCAAAGTCTCTTTAAGGAAGACCAAATGTTCAGCCAGGTGAAGGAGGGAGAAGTGGAGAAAGAGCCACTGAGTCAAAAAGAACTGCACATTTAGAAGTCCTGAAGCACGAAGGAGCACCCTATGATCAAGGAACAGGGAGGAGGCCTGTGGGTGACAGGAGCCCCTTCCGCAAAAGCGGTTCAAGATCAGGCTGGAGCCAGATCATGCTGGGCCTTGTAGCCACGCAAAAGATTCTGAATTTCGTCATGAAGATGAAGGGAAGTCCTTGAATGGCAGAGAACTGACTGACAAGAAGGGTACATTTTAAGAAGGACAGCGGATTGGGGTTGGTAGGGAAAGCCTGGATGTGAGAGCACTTGGAAGCTATCGTTGGAGTCAGGTTGAGAGCTGATGGTGGGTGAACCTGGGCCAAGGGAGTAGAGACACTGGCAAGTGGGGAGATTCAAGATATGGTTTGGGGGTGCGAACAACATGGACTGGATCTGAGGGACAAAGGAGAGAGGTGGCAAGGATACTTTGGAGCTTCTGACACAAGCAACTGGGTGAAATGGCCAATTAGTGGCCATTACTCAAGGTGGGGGGGCACTGGAGGAGAGGCCGATTTGGGGACCGACTGAGTGTGAGATGCTGTGTGCAGAGCTCGTGCAAGGTCCACAGAAATCGTGGAACACTGTGTTAGAGATCTCCCTTCTTCTCTTCCCCGTTCCCCTTCCCTCCTTCCAAATATTGGTCCCTTTCTCTCTTGTAACACTGCCTCATTCTTTCAGAATGTTCCATGTGGTGTGTGAAAGATGCTACTAACATTGTTGAGGCCATATCCTTATAGCTCTTGATCCAATAGGAAAGAGCTTCCCTTCATTACCAATTCAGAAAATTTCGGGGAAGGACTCCAATTGGCTCAGCTTGGGACACATCCCGCTTCTTAGCCAGTAGTCAAGAGAATGTAGCACTTGACTGTTCCAGCTTGGATTCCCCTGTTTTGTTTTGTTTGTTTTTGGTTTTTGTGGAGAGGAGAGGGTAGAATACTATAATTGATAGCCTCATCAGCACCTCAAGGGGGTACATGGTAGGGAAGAGCAGTACCCCAAGGGGAAGAGATACTCCCAGGCTGTCAGAACCAATAGATGTTCCCCTACATCCTAAACTTCCAATGTTTCATTCTAAGACACTACAGATGGGTGAAGCCTGCCCGAGTTAATCCTGAAGTAATACTCTTATCTAGAAAGGCAGGATTTTCTAACTCTCCGCTGAGAGAGTAGTTGAGGGACTGTGCTGATGAACTTATTGTAATTTTGAACTATAAAAACAATAGGTTTGGGGTGCCTAGGCAGCTCAGTCGGTTAGGAGTCTGGCTCTCGATCTCAGCTCAGCTCTTGATCATAGAGTCGTGAGTTCAAGCCCTGCAGTGGGCTCGGCACTGGGCAGGAAACCTACTTAAAAACAAATAAACAGGGGCGCCTGGGTGGCGCAGTCGGTTAAGCGTCCGACTTCAGCCAGGTCACGATCTCGCGGTCCGTGAGTTCGAGCCCCGCGTCGGGCTCTGGGCTGATGGCTCGGAGCCTGGAGCCTGTTTCCGATTCTGTGTCTCCCTCTCTCTCTCTGCCCCTCCCCCGTTCATGCTCTGTCTCTCTCTGTCCCAAAAATAAATAAACGTTTGAAAAAAAAAATTAAAAAAAAAAACAAATAAACAAAACCCAAAAAACACAATAGATTTATGAAAAATTTGAAAAAAGGGAAAAAGCGTCCATTATTTCACAGGGATACATTTTCGTTTTATGCATTCCTTTCCACCTTCATCCTTAAGCATGTCTTTCTTTCTTTTTTTTTTTTTTTTTAGTTTTTTATTTTATCTTGGGAGAGAGAGGGAGGGGCAGGGAGAGGACAGAGAATCCCAAGCAGGCTCTGCTCTGTCAGCTTGAAGCCTGATGCGGGGCTCGAACTCATGAGTTGTGAGATCACGACCTGACCCAAAATCAGGAGTCAGATGCTTAACCAACTGAGCCACCCAGGTGCCCCCTTAAGCATGTCTCTTAAAAAATGTAACGTTTATACATTGTGTCTTGAATACCAAGCAATTTGTTCAGTTTTAATTCACTTGTTGAAACATCAATATTTACAATAAAAATAATTTGAATGTGCACATTTTTCTGCATTGGTGTGCTCTGGGAAACGAAGGATCAGCTAGTGCATCGTATTGGCAAATATTGGTTGAGCCCTTGCAACAGCATGGTAGCTGGGACACTAATGAGGATACAGACATGATTAAGACCTATTTCTGGCCTTTGAGTTCATAATCTCATGACTTTTGATAAAATCAAAATATTCCTCAACTGCAACTAAAACAGTTATTAAATCAAAAGAGTAATATGGACATTACAGAATATGAACACAACAAAGTAAACAAAATATCATCTTATATCCCTCTTGCACAGGGAGGGGAAAGAAATGTATGGGGTGTGGAAGAAGATGGGATTCTGTTTTCTAACAGGCTAAAGGAAAGGCAGGGAAAGCAAGGCAAGAGGGCTTCTAAAGTGCGGTTAGTGCTACACTATGTAACCGTTAAAATGTTGAAAATGAGGGGCGCCTCGGTGGCTCAGTTGGTTAAGCACCGGACTTGGGCTCAGGAATTAATCTCAGGGTTTGTGAGTTGGAGCCCTGCCTCGGGCTCTGTGCTGACGGCACAGCTCAGAGCCAGGAGCCTGCTTCCGATTCTGTGTCCTCCTCTCTCTCTGCGGGGGGGGGGGGGGCGGGCGCGGCAAAGAGAGTAAACCATAAAAAAAAAATTGAAACTGTTGAAAATTAGAACACTCTTAAAGACACACGTCCCTTTAAAAGGAAAGTGGGTGTTCAAAGCGATTTGCATTTTGCCTAAAATGGGCTGTTTTTCCCTGTACTCTTCTCCAGACAGAGCCATCTAGCAGCTAGAGTCAGACTTTCTAACAGAAACATTTTAATCATGGACCCTTTCTCCCCAGAAAAATGTACTCCCTACCAAGACACATGATATTTTAAGTTTAACGGACCCACGGAGGTCCATTCCTGGGCCTTCTAGGCTCCGTGGATCCCAGGTTAGACAGGCCTCCAATTCGAGAGTGGGCCTAGTTTCTTCAAAGGTAGCAACGTTCCCAGTTCCACCGCGCCGGAAGACCACGCCTCTGAATGTTTTGCAACCTCGTCCGTTTCAGATTTTTCAGGGGTCCTGGGGAAACCAGCCTCCCCGAGGATTCCGCCCCGTCCGACCGCTCCCATTTTTAAACACAGACTCGTGTGTGGGAGAGGCCATTATTTTTACGGGATCACTATGCTCCCGGAGCAGCCAGGGACAGAGACTGTGGCTTTACCGCAGAGCCAGCTCCATCCTTCACCCGGGCTCCGCCCTCAGACCACCTCCTCCTCGGAGCCCCCGCCCCCCTATCCTTACCCACCGTCCCCGCCCCCGCTCCGCTCCACCCCTTTGCTCTGAGCGGAGCTGGGCCACCACTCACGACCCAGTTCCACCCGCCCATTTCGTGGCCCCGCCCCAGAATCCCTGGCCCCACCCTCCTCCCGAGCAGCCCAATGAGCGTCCCCGCGCGCGCCCCAGTACCATCCCCGTACGCGGGAGGTCCCGCCCCACGGGCCGGTTTAACCACTGAGCGTGCCCGCACACGCCGGGGCCCCGCCCCGCCCCCAGGCCCCGCCCCCGGCGCCGGCCCTCCTCCCCTCCCCCCCACCCCCGAGGCCTTGCGGTGGCCGCGCCTCCGCCGCCCGTGAGGAGCCAGATGCCGCCCCCCTCCGCCGGTCCCTCCCCCGGCGGCCTGGCGCCTCCCTCCCTCCCCGCCGCGGTGACTCACGGAGCGGGAGGCGGAGGCTCTGGCGGCCGCTCCCGCTGCTGCTGCTG
>NW_024412388.1:6980496-7046492 GCF_014898765.1 Herpailurus yagouaroundi | reverse complement strand
TTGTCTCCCGGGGAGGGGCCGCGGAGGGCGCCCCCGACCCCTCTCGGACCCCCCGGCTGGCCCCCGGCGCGGCGCCCTAGTCTGGGCCGGGCCTCCTCGTCCCGCCGGGTCGCCGCTGCCTCCCCGCCGCTCGCCGCCCGCGACCCCGCCGCAGACCACCCTCCAGCCGTCCTCACCTCCGCCCAGGGGTCGCCTCCACAGGTGTCCGAGCCACCCACTCTGTTGTTCACCCCACCGCGTCGGCGTGGTTGTCACCGGCTGTCAGCACTCGGGTCCCGCGCCCTCCTGACCCTCCCCTCACCTGCTCCCCACGCTCAGCATCCCGACCCCCTGTACAGAGCCCTTCCATATTTCCCCAAACTAAATGCTGCTGAGGTCTGGCCCCTGGACCGCCCTTCCTCTCTGTCTGTCTCTCTCGCGCGCGTGTGACTGGGCTGTTTCCTCGTTCCACCTCTCCCGGGGAGTGTTCCTGGACGGTGCACAGTGTAGGCACACGTTTCACCTGTCTGGCGGGTGTCTATACATACGTGAGCCTGCAAAATGAACCACTGGGAGCCCCAAACTGCACTTGTCACCTCCTTTTCATCACCCCCACCCAGCCACCTTCCTTATTCTTGGACCTGGTAACCAAGGCACGTAGATAGGTCTGGACACCCAACCTCGGTGAGGCCCCACACGCCTCCCTCTCTCTTGTGTGCTGACCTTGTCTGAGCAGGTACCTGCTGGGCAGTTAGCCCCTGGGAAGGCCGAGGAGGCTTGTGCTGGCAGCAAATCAAGAGTTTTATGAATAATGAGATCTGTGGCTTGCAGCACCTCCTATCTGAGAATCTAAGCATGCTTTGGCTGTTAATTATTTTGTCTCCTGTCACTCACCCAACTTAGGGAAGTGTGCCTGGCCGACTGCTGGGTAAATTGAGGCACAGGGTGTGTCAGGAAGGGACCTGGAAGCAAGTCAGAGTTTGTCCTGAGGTTTTGTTCCCAAGTGCCTTGCGTCTTAGCTCCCTGGGACAAGTACTGAGCTCTTTCTTGTTCCTGACTTTAGACCCTGAGTGATACTCATCTTTGGGGCCATTGAAGTGTTTTCTCTGACTTCAAGCAGCACTTTGAATCATTAAAAAAAAAAAAAAAGGTGCAAGCTGTTGAATGTCAGTGTGAGTTTCATGGTTTCCTGATGGAGTTAGTGGGCCTTGTAAATGCAAGTTGCCTCTGTAGGATGGAGATTCGTCTGTTTAGCAGTGAGTGCTCCCTATGTGACAGGCACCATGACAAACGGTGGGGCTACAGGGGTGCACGTAGACATAGCCCCCGCCCTCCCATAGCTGGCGTTCTAAAGAGGGAGGAGTAAGCAAATAAGCAGACAAAATCATTTCAGTGGTGCTGAGTGCTATGAAGAACCAGTTTGGATTTTATTCCAAGCGCAGTTAGAAGCTATTAGAGGATTTTCAGCAGAGAGCTGATAAGATCTAAGTTTTCCAAGATTGCTCTGGCTGCTGTGTAGAGATCTGATTGTGAGGTGCAAAGGCAGAAGCAGGGATACTGGTCAGGAGGTAGACTCCTGCAGCTTCTGGGCGAGGGATGATGGGGGCTTGGAGGACCAGGATGGTAGCAGTAAAAGTGAAGGGGTGAAATCAGTCTCCTCCCTCCCCCTCCCGCAGGAGAGCTGAGAGCTATAAAGCAAAACTTCAGGGAACGCCGATTCAGATTCCCATGCCTAGCAGATAAGTTTTGGATTATACTCAGGTCTGGCTCAGCAAACCTTACTCAGCACCTGTCATGAGCCAGGTACTGCGCTAAGACTCCAGGGATACAGACGTGAACTGGGTGGAGAGGGAGTGTTCTCCACATTACAGCGACATGCTCACAGAGGGATCACCCCCTTCTTGACGGAAGAGGATTTGTGGGTTTAAAAACCAGTTAGAGGGGCGCCTGGGGGGCTCAGTCGGTTGAGCGTCTGACATCGGCTCAGGTCATGATCTCGCGGTCCATGAGTTCGAGCCCCGCATCGGGCCCTGTGCCGACAGCTCAGAGCCTGGAGCCTGCTTTGGATTCTGTGTCTCCCTCTCTCTCTGCCCCTCCCCCGTTCATGCTCTGTCTCTCTCTGTCCCAAAAATAAATAAACGTTGAAAAAAAAATTTTTTTTTAAAATAAAACAACAGAGGTGGAGGGGGCTCTACCAGTGGGCTTCGTTCCCGTCTAGGGCTGCCCTATTTAAATGGGAGCATTATTATTACCTTGCCGGTGCTGTCAAATGTTGCTCAGGGAGACTGGGACTGTTCTCAGTCTCAGTTGTGAGAACAACTCAGTGGCCATGCACTTGAACTGTTAACCAGAATAAAACTTGATCTCTTTTCCCATCCAAATCTGTGCTGTCAGAACATGTCCGAGCTAGAGGACCTTGGGAATTGTGTAGGCCAGCGCCCCCCCCCCCCCGCCCCCTGCCCCCCCCCCCCCCCACCTTTCCTGGTTGGGTATCTATGGCCCCTAGAGGCTATATCCCATAGCAGTTTGTACATTTTTTAATGGTACCCGTCACTTCCTACCTGTTTCAGTTCCAAGGGTACCTGCGTGGACTCTAAGCTTTCTGAGGCCAGGATCTCCGGGGGATTCATTTTTGCATCCCTCACCACATCAAGATCAGTGTCCTGCACAAAAAGTAAACTCATGCAGTATCGGTTGACTTGCCTGGGTGTCCCAGCACCTAAAACCGGGACTCGGGAACCCTGTCCCTGTCTTGACATCAGACCACACTTCCTTGCAGATCCCTCCTCATCCAGGGTGCAGGAAAGGGGTATGGCCAGCAGTGTCCATGTCACTGAGCTCACAGAACAGGGCAGCCCTTCCCTGATGGATCCGCTCTCTCTCCAGCCCTGCCTACAGAGAACAGCTGTGGAGGGTGCTGACTGAGTAGTTATTTGCCACCCAGCAAATATGAAGTGTAGCTCTTAATTAGACCATGGACTTTGTACCAAGACTATCTGGGTTTGGATCTTGGTTTCTTTCATCATGAGCTGCGTGATCTTCAGCAAGTAATGTAACCTCTCTGTGCCTCAGTTTCCCCATCTGTAAAATAATAATACTTCAGGGAGTTGTTGGGAGCATTAAATCAGAGCATTAAATCAGGTAATACCTATTGTGGGTTTTTTTTTTAATTTTTAATTTAATTTTATTAAAAACTTTCTTTTAATGTTTATTTTTTAGAGAGAGAGAGACAGAGTGTAAGCGGCGAGGGGCAGAGAGAGAGGGAGACACCGAATCTGAAGCAGGCTCCACGCTCTGAGCTGTCAGCGCAGGGCCCAAGGTCGGGTTTGAACTCAAAAACTGTGAGATCATGACCTGAGCTGAAGTCAGACGCTTAACTGACTGAGCCACCCAAGTGCCCCCCTCCGCCCCCCCTCCCCACGCTGTGGGTTTTTTTAGAGTTTATTTATTTATTTTTTGAGAGAGAGAGCACGAGTGGGGGAGAGGCAGAGAGAGAGGATCCCAAGCAGGCTCCACACTGTTAGTGCAGGGCCAGATGTGGGACTCGAACCCACGAACCATGAGATTATGACCTGAGCTGAAGTCAAGAGTCAGACACTTAATAAACTGAGCCACCCAGACGCCCCAGGGTGTAATACCTGTAAGATGCTTAGAACAGCACTGAGCACTTGTATGCGCTTGAAGTAGTGGTTACTAGTTCACTGTTATTTATTTATTTATTTATTTATTTTTCAACTTTTATTTATTTTTGGGACAGAGAGAGACAGAGCATGAACGGGGGAGGGGCAGAGAGAGAGGGAGACACGGAATCGGAAACAGGCTCCAGGCTCTGAGCCATCAGCCCAGAGCCCGACGCGGGGCTCGAACTCACGGACCGCGAGATCGTGACCTGGCTGAAGTCGGATGCTTAACCGACTGCGCCACCCAGACGCCCCCACTGTTATTTATTTATCTGTTTCTTATCTGCCACCAGAATTTAAGCTCTTTTCGGGTAGAGATTTTGCCCTTTTTTTTTTTTTTTTTGGTTTACTGTTGTAGTCCAGTGCCTAAACTCTGTAGGCACGCAGTAAACATTTGTTAAACTGAATGACTTATCGAACAGCTATTATGTGCCAGGCACTGTCGTGGGTGCTGGGGATACAGCCAAGAACAAGACGGCCAAGATGCATGGTCCAACGGAGTTTGTATTCTGGCGGGAGAGACGGGCAGAGGTGGACCAGATAACGCAGGATGGTGAAAAGAGATACAGGGCGAATGAAACAGGGCACTAAGATGGAGATAACCGGGATAAGGGTCAGGGGCTCTAGCTAGCTCTCAGGAGGTGACTTTGAATGGGGACCCAGATGACGGGCAGAGAGGACAGCAGGAGCCACAAGCCCAGTGGGACTGGAATGTGGTGAGTGAGGAGTTGATAGGGGCCGGATCTGCGGCCACGGTGAGGAGTTTGGATTTTACTCCTCGATTCTGCACAGTGGGAATCCATCCGTGCTAGGAGAAAGAGCAGGATGCTAGGAGACCAGTGAATCGGCTCTCCTCGTCCTGGGAAGGCTTTTGGAGGCCAGCAGGCTCGTAGTGTTGAGTTTATTCCCATCAGGTTCCTCATGTCTCTGGCCTAGGTCCCCAGGGGACGTGGGAGCCATCGCCTAGATTAACAAAGGCCCAGATGTGTGTCTATGTGTCCTGCACATTCCGGTGAGCCTTCTTTTCCCCCTGAGATTGAGGTTCTCAGTTTCTTGAATTGAATGAATGAGCATCGCCAGCCCTTAGCATCTTGCCCTGTATAGCGGCATGGCCTGTGTCCTCTGCCCCTGTCTGCATGAGTTAGAGCTTCTTATGTTGGTAGTGTCACTAAAGTAACATTGGAGCTTTGCCACACACATATGTGTCACAGCGTCTTTGTTGGGGGTATACGGGGATTGACCGGGTAGCTTTCCTCCCCCGCCCCCCACCCCTCCACCCTTCTCTTCCAGTCCCCGCTGAGGATCACCAGGCCCTCTGTAGAGGGTCAGGCCACACTGTCACCTCTGACGCCTCCTGTTTGATCACTTGATCGGGAAGGCGGTGGTGCCTAGAAAGCCTTGGCCATCTTTGGTCTGGGCTGAGTGGAGTTGGGAAGCTTAGCAGAGCACTCAGAAATGGCATTTAAAACCCAGGGGTCCAGCTCGCCAGGAATCCGGAGCTGGCCTCTTTAGCCTGGGTGCTGTGGCAGCTTTTCAGACCCTCACTCGGGCATCCCCCCTTGTCAGGTGGTGTTCACAGTGCCACTTGCTCCGCTAACCTTGAGAGGTCAACACGAGTTAGTAGAGGGAATCCAAACTTGGTGTTGCAAGTCACTTTCAGGCTCCTGGGACATTTTATTGGCGGAATCCAAAATGCCTGTTAGTCATACGTCATCTGTAGCCTTGTAAAAACTAAACCCAGAGTGGGTACAACCCTTTTCCCAAGTCACTTTTTTTTTTTTTCAACGAGAGTGACACGTGCTCATTTAGGAAATGGATGGAAGTGCCGTCCTACGTCCACTGTCTCACTTAACCCTCGGCCTACTTTCTGAGATAACACGTTTAGTACCATTTGACATACTCAGGAGCTGAGGCCCGGAAGGGTTAAGTAACTTGCTGGAGATCAAGCTAATCAGGAACAGAGTCGGGATTCAAACCCAGGCAGTGTGTCTTCTGAGCACAAGCTCAGAGCCCCATGTGAGATACTGCTTCTCAGCAGAAACAACAGAGAAGGAAAAAAAAAAAAAATCTCTTCAGCCCAGCGTGGGTGACTGTTAGGGTGGCCAGAGTTAGCTCACTGGCTGCTGCAAAGAGTTTGAATCCTACGCCCTTTCCCTGTCTCATCTGACCTTGGGCAAGCTAATTAACCTCCCTTTGCCTTACTTTCCCCAACTGTAAATGGGGATAATGATACTTACACCTTCATAGCTCCCAGGGGCATTGTGATGTTTGAGCCAAAGTGCTTTTGAACTTCTTTTATGAAAGGGCACCGAGCACCAATTGCTGTTACACTTGGTTATTAAAGACCTATTAGTTCCTGATCCTCCAGGAAGCCTCGTTAAAAGGGGAAGACAACAGTCCACAGAGGGAGAGGTGTCCTTCCAATGGTGGGCACGGCCGGACCAAAGCATCAGTCCTGGTTTCTTAGGGACTGAGGGTCATGAATGTTTCTACGTTTTTCCTGGTTGTGTTGTATCGTATAAGCTTCTGTAAGCAGGTCTGTGCACGGTGCATCGCGGCACAATCGAGGGCTGCTGATGGCAAGGCAGAGAAGGGGGTTAAAGGGCTTGGTTTCTAATCCTGGCTATGATGTCTTTATGAGATGAGCCAAGAACACAGAGGTACCAAGAAGTGATGGCTGTCTTCCATTCGTCTTTCCTTCCTACCCTCTTTCCTTCTGATGATTCACTGATTCAATTAATAAATATTTATTGAGCTTTTATTATGATCTGGGTCCCATGGTAGGCACTGGGAATACTGTGGTGGGCAGGGTAAAAATAGTTCTTCCGCATCAAAGCTTATAGTGTAAAGCCAAGAGGCTTATTATCTAGTTGGAGTCCTGTGAATCAAGAAAGAACGTGTTGGGGGCGCCTGGGTAGCTCAGTCGGTTGAGCTTCTGACTTCAGCTCAGGTCATGATCCCACAGCTCATGGGTTTGAGCCTCGCGTCTGGCTCTGTGCTGACAGCTCAGAGCCTGGAGCCTGCTTTGGATTCTGTGTCTCCCTCTCTCTTCCCCTACCCTGCTCATGCTCTGTCTCTCTCTTTTTCAAATATAAATAAACACTTAAAAAGAAGAAGAAGAAGAACGTGTTGGTGAGTGTTTTGAACGCTCGGGGGAAGAGTCAGGATATAATTTCCAGGTGTACGTGTTAGCTCCCATAGGCACCTGCCCTAGTGGGCATTAAGACAGAGGACTGTGTTTGTCTTCCCAGAAGAGCAAGAGAAGAATTAACAGGAAAAAAAAAAAAAAAAAAAAGAATTAATAGAAGAGAGCCCTTCTGTGTCATACTTCCCAAAAGCTGCACTTGCTGTGGCAGTATGAACTCATTTCCACTTAAAGCCATAACCCTTTGTTACTTGAGTTCAAGTCAGGGAGGAAGGATCGTAGGTTCCTCCCAAAGGTTTTGAATTTATGCCACCAATCTGGTGCGTTTCTTAAGAAAGACCACCAGACCTTGTCTCTCCAGAATTCTCTCCCTGCCTGGAGTTGTCCTGCCAACTTTGGAAAGCAGGCTTCTGACGGCCGGTGGGCTACGGGGCCAGGGGTTTGGAGCTCTCCAGCAGGCCCGCAGGGCTCCTGAGGGAACTGATACCTGCGGTCACCTGTGTGGGGTCAGTATATGCAGAGTGGGGCCGGAGGCTTATTTCTTCCCTAAGTCTTGCCAGCTTCAGGCCTCAGGATCCCTTCAAAGAACGAGGTCAGGGAGGCCCCGCAGGTCATGGGAAAGCACACAGTGTTCTTCCTCTGTCCCTCCGGCAGGGCTGGGGTGGAAAGGGCAAAGGGCTGACAGAGGCATCTGCCCATATCCAGAGTGGGAGGAGGACCCAGGACAGCATACTCCCGGGTGATGTTACTTTCACCCAGACCCTGACCTGTCCCTGCCTTCCTGGAGCTAATCAGTTGCCCATTCAGTCCGGGGCTCCTAATCACTCGCTGTCGGATCAGGAGGAAATGGCTGGCAGGGAGGCCTGGTCGCTCAAACCACCCCCCGCCCCCCTCCCCTCCCCAACCTCTTTAAGCGTGCTTGGAGCCCAGTGACACTGGTTCAGCTGGGGAATGTGACCCACTTCCATGTCCCCTCCCACGTGGAGAGCTGGGTGGGAGGCTTTTGGAGACCAGCTCCAATTAAGGTTTTTTCAGGCCTGAGTATCTCCTGAGTGTCCCACCCACATGTTTCCTGCTGCTGGAACCCTGTGGTCCATGCCCCTGAGCTGAATAACAGCTCCAAGACAGATGAAGTCACCGCCTCGTCATCCCGCAGTCCTGGATCCTGCAGGCAGGGCTTCCTGTGGGGATCAGGATCCCCGTGGGTTCAGACACCTTTCGTGATGGGGGCCCCACCCTGGTTCTTCCTGCTAAATCATCAGGCAAACCAGAGACCCCATTTCCGAGGACGTGGGTTAGCCCTGACACCCCCACCTCAGCCCCTGCCCAGACCAGGGCCCCATGGCCCCCTGCCCTGGGCTGCCCCGGCTTCCCACAGACTCCTCCCCGCCATCATCCCTCACAGAATGTTCTTCTGCTGCGGGAATACGAACTGAAACATGTTTTGGACCTTCTAGGTCTCTTCTCTTTTCTTCAGGTAGAAAACATTTGAATGATTTTCGCTTTGTAATTTTGTTTCTCAGGTGGGGGTAGGGATGGGGAGTGGAAGAAGGCTGATTTATAGCCATGAAGATGTGAATACTACCAAGATGACTGGGGGATTTTAAGTCGGTAAAGTGGTAGTTCCGAGCCCCTGAATGATCCAATCTTTTTTTTTTTTTTTTTTTTTTAGTTTATTTATTTATTTTGAGAGAGAGAGAGAGAGAGCAGGGGAGGGGCAGAGAGAGGGGGACAGAGGATCCAAAGCAGGCTCTGCACCGACCGCAGAGAGCCCAATGTGAGGCTTGAACTCACACATCGTGAGATCATGACCTGAGCCCAAGTTGGACGCTTAATCGACTGAGCCCCCCCAGGCGCCCCTACAATCTTATTTACGAAGGTCGGAGCAAAAGGTGGAAGGGAAACTGCCAAGGTCAGCTCGGGGAGGCAGTGGTCTCAGACCCACGTGGGTGCCATCGCTGAGCGTGCGTTCAGCTTCCTGACTGAGGCAGAGGGTGTGTCACCCCCTCCCGCGCCCCCCGCCCCCCCCCCCCACCGTCCGTCCCCGCTGTGGGCACTGCCCGGTGGCCTCTTCAGGCACGTGGCATTCCTCTGGCCGCCCACTGGAGTTGCAGGAAGATGGGGAGCAGTGGTTTTTAGGAGGACACGGTGGGGCCTCTAAGCCCGGAGGCCGGCTGTGGGGTGTCTCTCCAGGGGCCTGGCTCTGCTCTCCTGCACGGGGCAGCCTTCTGGAGCTTACGGTAGAGCAGAGTCTAGCAGAAGTCCTTTATCCCTCGTGCCCCTCGCCTCACGTTCGCGGAGGTGGTGGCCCCCGCCTTCGGTCTCCGAGGGAGAGAAGAGGCTTGTGAGGCCTGACAGCTGGGACAGGGGAGCTCGGATGCTCAACACCAGGTACTTCCCGGGCCAGCCGGACCACCCAGAGGAAGAGCTGTCTTTTATTGTCCTCTTTCGACCCCATTTCACTTCCTTTAACAGAGTATCACTCACTTCTTTTGGACTGGGTAATCTAGACAGAGTACAGAATTCAGAAGCCTCTGCGGCGAAAGCCTAGTCCGCCTTCCCGCCTGGAGTCCCAGCCCCAGAAGAGACCAGTGTCAGCCAGTGTCCTGTGCATCTTAACCAGAGACACTCTACACGTGTACAAACGTACCATGCACACGTGTGATCACACACATGCCTGACAGGCCCTGGTTTTTCCCACTGTGATACACAGCATTCTGCACCTTACTCCACACTAAATCCTGCAACTGGGGCACCTGGCCGGCTCAGTCGGAAGAGTGTACAAGTCTTGATCTCTCGGTCGTGAGTTCGAGCCCCACACTGGGTGTAGAGATTACTTAAAGGAATAAATAAATAAAAACTTCAAAAAAAAAATACTGGAACTCATTCTATATCAACACCATCATCGTTACATCAAGCTACTACCTCTCAAGCACTACCTGTGTGCTGAATATTGCTCTATCTATCTGCCCAACCCTGAGATCAAGAGTCTCATGCTCTACCAACTGAGCCAGCCAGGCGCCCCAACAAGGAATATTCTTTTTTTTTTTTTTAAGTTGTTTTTAATCTTTGTTTATTTTTGAGAGAGAGAGAGCGCACTAGCAGTGGAGGGGCAGAGAGCGAGGGAGACACAGAATCTGAAGCAGGCTCCAGGCTCTGAGCTATCAGCACAGAGCCTGATGCGGTGCTCGAACCCATGAACCACAAGTTTATGACCTGAGCTGAAGTCAATGCTTAACTGACTGAGCCCCCCAGGCGCCCCAGGGAATATTCTTATACACATATTTTTATGGGTTTGTCTAAGGGTGTCCAGAGGACAAGTTCTAGCTGAGTTGCTAGAGTAGAGCAAAGGGTGCATCTGATCAGATTTTCAGTATTGACAGATGCCCTCCATGGAGACGGTAACATTTTATATGCCCATTAAAATTGTACAAGAATACCTATTTCCCCCATCCCATGGCAGAAGTTGTCAAACTTTTTTGATTGTTCCTAACCTGATAAGTTAGAGGTGGTATATCATTAAAAAAAATTTTTTTTTAACATTTATTTATTATTGAGAGACAGAGAAAGACAGAGCATGAGCAGGGGAGGGGCAGAGAGAGAGGAGACACAGAATCCGAAGCAGGCTCCAGGCTCTGAGCTGTCAGCACAGAGCCCAACGTGGGGCTCGAACTCACGAACCGTGAGATCATGACCTGAGCCGAAGTCGGATGCTTAACCAACTGAGCCACCCAGGCGCCCCAAGAGGTGGTATATCATTATAATTTTAATTTGCGTTTTCCTTATGAGGAAAGAAGGGACTTTTTCATTTCATAGCTTTAAGAGCCATTTATGAACAACGTGTTATATTGTTTGCCCATTTCTTTCTTGAGTTGGCAGTCTTTTATTACTGATCTACAGGTGTTCTTTATATATTAAAAAAGTTTGTCCTATGGCTGGACTAAATAATCAAAAGAATAATTACACATATTTCAACAATTTGTCATTATTCTCTTGATTATATCTTTCTATGCAGAGTTTTGATTTTTGTATGATCGAATTTTCAAATCTTTTATAATGTTTAGGTTTCATTTAATATTATTTTCTTCTCTCACCGTTTTCTTTTCCCGTGTTTTCACACAATATGCCTACTCTCTATTTTAGATATTTAAAGCTTTGCTCCATGACCAGTGGATCAAACCCAGAGGCACCAGAAACGGGGCAAGCCGGCATTGTGTGCCTCCAGCAGAGCACTGGCAACATCGGCTCTGATAGCTTCTTGCCAAACGGTTAGCCTTATTCTAATTCTAGGGAACAGTTGGGCAAATCCAGATTGTGGGATGTCCTAAAGACAACATTTCCTGGACTCTAAACAATGTTCATGGCATGACAGACAAGGAGAAGCTGGTGAACCATTCCAGGCGAAGGGAGTTGAAAGAGCAGGGCATCAGATGCACCTGTGATTCCTCCATTGGATCCTGGATGGAAAACCAGTGCCAGCCAGGGCACCTGGCCGGCTCAGTTGGTGGAGCGCACAGCTCTTGATCTTGAAGTTGTGAGTTTGATCCCCACACTGGGTGTAGAGATGACTTAAAAATAAAATCTTGAGGGCGTGGCTGGGTGGCTCAGTCGGTTGAGCGTCTGATTCTTGATTTCAGCTCACGTCATGATCTTGCGGTTCGTGAGTTCGAGCCCCTCATTGGGCTCTGCACTGGCAGCGAGGAGCCTGCTTGGGATTCTCTCTCTCCCTCCCTCTCTCTCTCTCTTTCTCTCTGTCTCTCTCTGTCCCTCCCTTGCTCATGTTCTCTCTCTTTCTCAAAATAAATAAATTTATTTAAAATAAATAAATAATAAAATCTTGGAAGGAAAGAAAGCGGGAAGGAAGGAAGAAAAACAGTGATGGCCAAAGTGAGGGTCAGGGGAGCTGAGGAAACTGGAACATGGGTGTGCATGAGAAAATACTACTGGGTCGATATTATGTTCCTTGGGGGTGCAAATAATGTTCCTTGGGGGGTTCCTGGGTCCTGGTTATATGTAGGAGGATGGCCTTAGGAGACAGCCATGAGACATTTAGCAAAGTGTCGTGATATCTGCAACTTACTTTCAAATGGCTCAGGAAGAAGACCATCCCTGTATCCCCACAACACGGAGAAGCATGAAACAAACGTGGCGAATGGTAACGAGTGGTGTCTCTCGGGGCAGGTTTGGGGATGTTCCCTGTACTATTTCTTTCAGCTTTTTTGAAACTTTTCACCAGAAAAAGGTGAGGAGAAAAAACCCCCAACTTTGTTCCATCTGGAATCTATTTTGGTTCGGTTCCCTTGGCTTTGCCTGGCTCTCCTGGGTTATCGTCCTGGATTTCTGGCTTCTTTGCCCTTCTTTTCCAGGATGCACAGTTGTCTGTTTCTCTTTCTCTTAGGATCCTCCCTTTGAGGTGAGTTATTCTTTTCTGGACTTGGAAATTTTTATGACCTAGGATCTTTCTGGCAGGCTTACGTGATTCTAGAAGCAGGTGGGCAGCAGCGTGCACGGGTGCCTGTATTCTTGTTTCGTTTCTACATTGCTCCAAGTAAATTTGCAAGGGAGTTTAGTTCTCTGAGACTGAAAGCCTTAATCCTCGGGGATACCATCAAATGAGTACATAGCATCATTAACCTTTCTCTCAGCGAAACTTGAGAGAAGCTTTTTCTTCTCAGCCGAGAGTTTTTCAAGAGGTCAGCTTCTGCTTGCGTTATGTGGCTGTGGGCTTGTAAAAGAGTCTTGTGTTTCATTTTACGAAACGTGACGGTCTTAGGTGAGTAAGCTGGCCGGTAAAACCAGGAGCCTTTTTGCCAGGGGAGCGGTAACGAGCCAGTTTTGCTGGGAGCTTCTGCTCCTCGTCCGTGGCTTGGTGACTAATGGTTTTGTGGCTTTGGGAACGAAGGGTGTCATTACAAACGGATGATGGGGATTTGGCTGCTAAACTGGATTATCTGGGTGTGCCTGGTCTGGGCGTTGATGCCTACACCCGTTGGGAATGGGGACAGTTTCTTTTTCAGAAACATGGACCCCAGCAGCCTCCGATCCATTTCGGTCCACTCTTCTGAGCTTCTCCATGGTGGCCTTGGCCCTGAGCAAACCCTCTAGGTGACTGTGGGTGGATTCCTGTTGCGTTAGGTGGTTTGTCTTCCCACCTCCTGGGAGCGCGTGTATTTTCCCTGGAAATGCCTTGCCTCTCCGTGGTTGCCCTCAGGCTGGAGTTTTGTGGCCCACTTGAAGTCCTTATCTTCATATTGCACCCCCCCACACACACTCCCCGGCGAGTTGATAGAATAAACGCATGTGGATTCTGGAGTTGTCTTTGTTTAAAATATTTTTGTTTTTTTGAGTATCAGCTTGTCCAACATTTAGAGAGGGAGGAAACTGAGTCTCAGCAGCCTCTTGTGGGGAGGCTTCCTCCTTCCTTGGATTATTTTATTGTTCAGAGGTAGCCAGGGGGGAAAGGAGAGGGAAGGTCACCGCCTGCGGAATAGAGCAGCAGTCATCCAAACAAACAGAGTGGCTCCCGGGATGTGTGGGTATCATGAACCCTTGCAATTTGTAGCAATGGTATGTGCATGGTTTTGAGGCAAACAAACATACTTATACTTTATGCAAATGAGCACACACCTATGTGGAAAACGTACAGGAAAGAGGAGGCAGTGATCCTCAACCTTATTTTCTGGAGAGTTTATAGGAAGAATTTCCACCCAGGAGGCCATGCCCGGAGCCTGCCAGCTAGATCCCGAGGATAGTCATCTCCAGAGCTGGGTGGTGAGGAGGGGGCCGGCTCTGGAAGCCAGGAGGCTGCCAGCCTGCCGCCTCTGGGGGCACAACTAGGGGGACTGAGCCCCCGCCCTGCAGGCCAACCCCATTGATTTAATGACCTAATTCTCCCAACAGGAAGTTGGAGGCCTTCCTGGCCCTGGGATTCTGAGGGGATGCAGTGAACTCATTCAGGAAGCTGATTTATTTGAACCAATTATAAGAGACTTTAATGGAGGGAAGGGATGGAGAGCGGAGGCAAAGGGAGCAGAGTGGGAGAGGGTGGCGCCCCGGGGAGGGAGAGGGCAGCCGGGGCCATGCTCGGGCCTGCCTCTTAGAACAAGGCTTGTCCCTACCCTAACGAGGGGGGCATAAACGTGTCCATACATTTCTGCGCGAGGGGACCCCGTGCAGCTCTTGATAAATAAACAGCACTGTCAGTTTTTCCCTTTCTATTTAAAAAAATTTGGGGGGGTGGGGCGCCTGGGTGGCTCAGTCGGTTGAGTGTCTGACTTCCGCTCAGGTCATGATCTCACGGTCTGTGAGTTCGAGCCCCGCGCCGGGCTCTGTGCTGGCAGCTCGGAGCCTGGAGCCTGCTTTGGATTCTGTGTCTCCCTCTCTGCCCCTCCCCCGCTCATGCTCTGTCTCTCTCTCTCTCTCTCTCTCTCTCTCTCTCTCTCTCTCTGTGTCAAAAATAAACTTAAAAAAATTTTTTTTTTTTAATTTTAAAGTTGAAAATTTCCCAACTTAATTAAATATTTAAAATGGTGACTCTGCAAAAATCGACATAGCTGTGGGCCGTGAGGTTGACGGGGCTTCCATGGGTTGAAATCCTGGCCTCCTTCTCTGGCGGTTGACACGAGGGCCGTGAAGCCTCCCTGCCAGGCCCCAGCTCTGTCCCTCAGAAGACTGACCGGCCATCAAAGTGAGCTTTCCCCGGGTGAAGGGGGGCAGCGTGGTCAGCAAGCGGGGGCGGGGGGCACCTGAGATGTTGATCAAGGTCACAGGAGAGAAGAAGGGTCCTGCCTTCCGTCGGCAGCTTGCAGGGGGCGGTTTCCAACACTGCCAGGTGCTCGGCCCGCAGTGAGGGTCATCCGGCCTGGGAGACCTGGTGCCCAGGAGCGGGGCGAGTGTGCCCGCACCCGTGTGAGAACTGAAGCTTCCAGCTCCTACGTTCACTTATAAATAGACATTACCCACCCCCTGGAACCTGCCGGAGGCCGAGGGTCACGAATCTGACTGAATCAGAGGAAGATCCGGAGCGAGGTTTTGTAGGCGCTCTGGTTCCTGACTTCAGGTCTCCGGCTCCGGCTTGGCCAGGTTTCAGGGCTCCAGCTGTTCTCTGGGAAGAAAAAAGAATCTTTTAAAATTAGGTCAAAAGATGCCTTTTCCCTTCTGTCCTCATTCCCCTATTGTGCGGAGAGAAAACCACCACCACCACCTGCATATCCCTGGGTCAGAACCGCAGCCTAGTGACTGAGGAGTGTCCCCCCTGCAGCTGCAGAAACTTCCTGGGGTTGTGGCCCCGCATTCCCTTCCTGTTTGCATTGTTCTCAGCTGAACCTCGAGAGGCTGTCAGAGCACGCCTGCCAGGTACTCTTTCTTAGCCATAAAAAGGGGGGTTTCACTCGGCGCAGGACTTGAAGAGACCGCAGTCTCTGAGTAACTTTTTTTTTTTTAATCAATCAGGCCGAAATATAGGAGACACTTTTAAGCCAGAATTTCTAAACAGATGCCTTATATCAGTGCAGTCACACCAACATTCTATGGCATATACACACAGGCCCCTTCCATCCCTCCACGTCTCAGATTCCCCGAGGTGAGGGCCTTGAGGCTGGGGGCTCCTTTGCGGTTCCCAAGTGAATCCGGGCGGCACCATTGAATCCGTCCAGACTCTTCAGCACACAGCCCTCAGCCTGCAGGCTCTTCGAGGGCCCACGGAAATACTGGAGACTGAAGAAAAAGCATCAGCCCCTTCTGTGAGTTGCAGAAGAATTATGTGTGGTGAGACGTGTGGGTTCATTTTAATGTCTCTGTAGAAGGCCGCTTCCAGTCTGGAGGTGGGGACAGTGGGGGGGCTGTGCTGGGGGCGGCGACAGGCGGCGCTGTGAGCTGAGAAACCTGGGCAGGTGTGCAAACACAGGCCTCAGGGCAGCCCAGAGCAGAGAACAGCACTCTTCCGGAAAGGGCATTCCGGGCCAAGGGACCGGCGGCTGCTGAGGCCCAGAGGTGTCGAAGGGGCCCGGTGAGGCTGATAACTCCTGGGTGGCCCTGAGTGGACGTGGGGGCTCGAGAGTGCCTTGTGGGGGGCTGCCACGGGCATCCTAGGGTGTTCGGCATCATCCCTGGCCCCTACCCACCAGGATCCTCCCAGTTATGACATGACGATCAGAACCATCTCCAGACATGGCCAGATGCCCCCAACCGAGGACCCCCGCTGGCCCCCCCTCCCCACCGGTCAACCACCTGCCTCGGCCCAAGGGCGGAGTGGAAGGGGCCCTTGCTTCTCACCTCCTGTCCAGCATGCAGGTCTCCGGGGAGCTCTCTTGGGACAGGTCTGGGCCTGTCCCAAAGTCCTTTTGGTTTATACGACATGCCCGCAGGTGCCACGCGTGAGTGCCCCGCAGGCCGAGCTCTGAGGGGGAGTCATCATGGAGGGAGGAAGCACCCCCACACCCCCGAGGCTCTCCTGGTGCTTCCGAGGCCCTCCTGGGCTGTCTTCCCAGCCTAACTGTGCTTTGATGCAGTTTGATGCCTTCACCATGGTCCTTGGGACAGCTGGGCGGGGTGTCTGCACTCTGTTTGTTGTTGGGTTGTTTTGAATCGAGTTATGTGGATTCGATTTTAATGCCGCAGGAACCTTCACCGAAGGGCCTTCATCAGAGCGGTCTGCACCTGGAACAGGATGCGGCAGCCGCGTTGGCTGAAGGGCGGGTGTTTGGAGGTGTTTGGAGGGTGAACTTCAAGAATTCAGAATCACTCCTGTGCCCACGGGCCTGCGGCCAGATAGGAGCAGGCTCATCTGTACTGGGGCCTCAGAGCCGTTCCCCACAGCAGCGGGTGGGGCCACACGCAGCTCTCAGGGGGCCTTCCCTGGGCACTGGGGAGGGGGGGGGCCCTCCGACTGCCTTGCCTTACCGTTTCCTCGTGGCTTTCCAGCGTTTTCCCAACCTTGTAATCTTGATTTCCAATCTGCAGAGAAGTTGAAATAGTAGTGAACTATGCCCTTTACCTAGTTTCACCAGTGTTAACTTTTTGCCCTATTTGCTCACACACTGTCTCTGTGCACACTCACTCACATGCACACACACACATCTTTCTCCTGAACCATTTCGGAGTAAGCGGCAAGCATTGAGACATCTCATCCTTAAACACCTCAGCCTGTATCGCTTAAGGACCAGGATATTTTCCAGCGTAGCCGAGATAAAATCACATTCAACACACACACCATTGATGCAATACCATTATCTAATCAATAGCCCCTAGTAAATTTTCCCTAATTGCTCAATAATGGCCTTGATGAATCCATTCCCCCCTCTCTCCAGGATCCCATCGAGGACTATTCACTGTGTTTAGTTGTTATGCTGCATTATCTTATTTTCCGATCAGCAGGAGTTGGGGGAGGGGTGGTGACTGGCTTTCTTCTTCTCTGCAAAGTGGATTTTCATTTTCATTTCAGTTAAAATGGCTGATGTTTCTCCCAACTCCTGAGCCAGAAGGGGCTGATAGGATGGAAGGAACTCATGCATTCAAATCCAGGCCCTGTCACTTACTAGCTTGGTGGCCTTGAGCAGGGTACTTACCATCCCTGAGTCACAGTTGTCTTATCTATGAAATGGGAATAATTCTTACCTCACAGGCTTGTTGCAAGGACTAACATTGAACAAGACAATGTGATGAATGTGACTGACATTGTGCCTGGCCCTTAGAGAATGTTCCAGCCACAGCAATAGGTACCATTATTGTTCTGCCACATAGCCCGGCTTCACAGAGCAGGAAGGAGCTTTGGGTCAGGTTTGAACTTGGGTTGGCGACCTCAGGACGAATTCCTCATCCCAAGATCATCCCCTGAGAAGGATGCCGCGTCCCACAGACTCCCTGACTCGCCGGAGCTGCCATTAGACCTGTTTTGCTCAGGCTGGTGGAACAGGGTTCAAGAACGCCGAGGCTGGCTCTGGATGGAGGAAGCTGAAATGTGGAATTTATTAATTAAGGCAGTTGCTAATGAGGCCCCAGAGTCCGGGAGGTTGCAGTTTAATTACTGAGAGCAGAGCTTGTGGAAATCCTCTCTGGTGCCCCAGTTTTGATGTCGCTGAGGGTCTGAGCCGCCGCCCGGTGTGGAGACCAGGCTCAGTGCTCCCTCCCTCTCCTTGGCCCTGAGTGCTTTTTACCCACTCACTTGTCTCCTGCATAGCAACGGAGCATAGTGGTTCAGAGCTTGGGCGATCTGGGTTCGAATCCCGTCCCAGTACCGAGTAGGACTGGCTGAGTGATCACTGGGTGATCCCTGCAGCCCCGTGTCCTCATTTGTAAAACCTCATAGGGATGTCTGTTGTGAAGACTGAAGGTCTTGTGTACAGGATGGGGTGAACACGGCACTTGGCCCATAGTTGGAATGTGCGTCAACTATTTCTTTAAAGGAACTCTCAACCAGGGGTGTGTTTTGCCTCCCAAGGAACACATGGCAGTGTCTGGACACATTTTTGGTTGTCACAGCCAAGGGGGAGGTGCGGCCGGCATCTGGTGGATAGGGCCCAGGGATGCTGCTAGGTATCCCACAATGCACCGGACAGCCCTCACAACAAAGAATTCCAGAATCTTGATAGCGCCAAGGTTGGGAGGCTCTGCTCTAAAGCATCCCTGGTGATTCAGGGCAGCATGTGGGACATGGAGGTGGGGTCTTGCACCACCACCCCCCTACCCCGTAGCTCTTTGCACCGTCATTCCTTTGAGCCCTCTGGAGGCCGATGGGTGAACTGGGAGGGAAGGGGGAGGAAAGGAAGCCGGGTATTTTAAACTTTTGAATTCTTGCTGTTTAGTCTTCTTCCCATCCCCCATTCTCTAACAAAGATATCACTCACTAGGATGCCCAGTGGCTCCGTTGGTTGAGGGTGTGACTCTGGATTTTGGCTCAGGTCATGATCTCACGGGTCAGGGGATTGAGCCCCTTCTCTCTCTCTCCCTCTCCGCTGCTCCCTCGCTCGCTCTTTTTCTCTGTCTCTCAAAGTAAATAAATAAGCTTAACAAAAATCACTTACGTCGTGTATTTCACCTTACGTGTTTATTGAGTATCTGCCGTGCACCGGGTATGGTGCCTTGTGCTCTATGTGTCCTCTCATTTTCACAGCCAGCCTGTGAGGCAGGTACCACTATCATCCCCATTCTACAGATAAAGAAACTGAGGCTTATTGATGGGAAGGCTCTAAACTGTCTGAAATTCAGCCCCTGGTCCTTTCCCAGAACTCCTCCACCTGTGTCTTCCCATCTTACTGGACAGGGGCCCCCAGGCCTGGGAGTCCCCACCCGGTGCCTGCCCCCACTGCGTGCCTCACCCGCCGGCCCTCCTGATGTCCTGCCCACTCCTGTTGCCTGGATCCCCGCCACGGCCTCGCCCTGCTTCCACCCTCACAGCCTCTTCTGTGTGTCTGAGTCGGACCCGAGTCAGATGGGGCCATGCCTCTAACTCACTGCCTTTACTTACAGGTCAAGGGCAGGTTTTCCAGAGGCCTCCTCTGTCCTACTGATGCGCTGCGCTGCGCCCCTTACGTGTGTTCCTTTCCCGTGGTCCTACTTGCTGTTCCTGCAGCACACCCTACCCCGGGGCCTCCGTCCAGCTCTGCTCTGGGCTCCCATGGCTCACTCCGTCGCCTTGTCCAGGCTCTGCTCAGGAAGGCCCACCTGGCCACCCCACGCTCCTGGTCCCCTCCCCCAGCTCCGTTTTGTTTTTTTTTAATCTATTTTAGCACCTGTCGGTCACCTTCTTCCGTGCGCACCGTATTATTTCCCATTGATTTGATTTTTATTTTGTGTTGCCTGCTCTCCTCTCTCACCGGACTACGTAGGGATTTTTGACTGTATTTTCACTGATCTATCCCAATGCATACTAGGTGCTCCATACACTTGTTGATTGAATGCCCCCCCCCCCCCCTCGGGCCACTCGGCAGGAAGCTCAGTCGGCAGGATGCTAATTCTTCACCTTCGGGCTTCGGGCACGATGCCCCTCCGTCCAGGGCACAGTGTCTCCCAGAGCAGTTGGTCACCATGTTGTGGCCGTTTCTCCAGAACGCTGCAGATGGTCACTTTGGTAGCAGCTTTATCTACAGGATGACCTGCTCTACTCCGCAGCACCCAGGGCCTTCTCCGCGGCCCGGCCCGTGGAGGCCTTGGCCGGCTTGCCTCCCACGCCCCTTCCTGCAGCCACAGGGGCGTCCGCGCTCTCGCACGGCTCCCATCCTGCAGTTCCGCCTGTGCCCACGCCGCCCATCCTCGCTGTCCCTTCTGTCACCCCCCCGGCCCAAGCCCCCACTCTCTCCTGGTCCAGCTCGGCCCCGGCCTCTCTTCCCGCGGCAGCCGCACCGTCTCATGAAGCTCAGACTCTTACCTGAGCCCCCCCTGCTTGACCGCCTCTCCTCACCCCTCGCGGGACACACCCACGTGGTCCAGTCCCAGCCACCTTGACACCTCTCACCCGACACCTTCTCTCTCCGGGTTTTTTAAAGACCAAATCTTTTCCTGCCTCGGGACCTTTACGTGTGCGTGGCCCCCCACCCACCTCCTCGCCGTTCAGGTGCCAGCTCAGGCGTCACTTCCTCGGCTGCCTCCCCTCCCGCCTCGGTCAGGCTCCCAGATGCACGTCCTCGAGGCACCTTGCCGTTTACCTGGGTGTGGCTTAAGATCCGCCTCCTCCTCACTCACTTGCCACAAGCAGATCACAGCTCTTGTGCTCACCTGTGTGTCTTCAGCGCCTAGCACAGGGCCTGGCATATAGTAGATGCTCAATAATTGCTCAGAGACCATCCCGGTGCCTTCAGTGCCCTTCTCCTTCCTCTCCACCAGCAAACTCCTGTTCATCCTTTGAGACCCAGCTCCAGTTTCCTCTCCCTGGTGCTCTTGGCAGCCGGTCCCCGCTCCTGTGTGTTGTCGCAGAGCTTTGCACCTCCCTTACTCTGCACTTACTACCCCGGGTCAGAGCCCCGGGTCTTTTCCTGGCACTCCTGAGCTGCGCGGGGGGCCGTGCTGGGCACGGTCTATCACCGGCAGTTGGCACTCTGGACGTGTTTGGGTCTTGGCCTGACGCGCCTCTTTGGCTCGTTGTTGCTTACTGTTTGTGTCATTTTCCGTCTGCTTTGTGTAGTGTGAGTTCCTCAGCCACTCGGTCACTTCTGGAAGGCAGGCTCAGTGTCACGGCCCCACTTTTTGCGTCTCCTATTCCAGGAGCCTGACACGGGGCTGTGCACACCTAGAAGGGTTTTAGTAAACCCTCCTTTTTATTTAATTTAATTACCTTATTTATTGAAAAATTTTTTTAATATTTAGTTTTGAGAAAGAAAGAGAGAGACAGAGTGCGAGCCGGGGAGAGAGGGAGGGAGACACAGAATCCGAAACAGGCTCCAGGCTCTGAGCTGTCAGCACAGACCCTGACGTGGGGCTCGAACCCACGAACCGCGAGATCATGACCTGAGCCGAAGTCGGAAGCTTAACCGACTGAGCCACCCAGGTGCCCCTTATTTTTTATTTTAGAGAGAGAAAGCAGGGGAGGGGGCAGAGGGAGAGGGAGAGAGAATCTTAGGCAGAGCATGGAGCCCACCCGACACGGGGCTCAATCCCACGACCCTGGGGTTGCGACCTGAACCAAAATCAAGAGTTGGACTCTCGACAGACTGGGCTACCCAGGCACCCCAGTGAATCCTTCTAGAGTCTATGTCATATCTACATTTATTTATTTACTGTTATTTTTAAATGTCATGTCTACTTAAGTTTGTAGGGGCCTTGGCAGTTTTGGGAGGCACCCTGACATCTTTTTTCTCATTCTGGAACATCTTTATAATTTGTGGGACCCAGTGCAGGGCCCCTTGTTCAAAAAGTGGTGAGCGTTTCAAGACTGTGATAGCAGAGGTTTAGACCAAGGGTGGGGCTTCTAGGCCTCAGCTCATGAAGCCGGCCCTGATCTCATTGTACCCGACGAGGGAAGATACGGTAGATAGAGCCCATGATTTCCTTTTTACAGATGGCAAAATGAAAGGCCCAAAGGGCAGTGACCAACCTCAGCTGTGCAGCTGATCGGAAACAGTTCTGCTCCTGGAGCACGCTGACTGTCTTATCCTGGCTCAGGGGCCCCCACAACTTTGAGCCTCAGTTTCCTCCTCTGTAAAATGGGGGCATCGACCTGATCCTAAAATGGCAGCTAGAACAGCTGGAGGTGAATCCCTGGACGGTCCCATCGGGAACATCACCTCAGCTTGTGGATGCCTTCCCCCTAAAGTCACAGATGCAAAGCTCTTCTCTGCTTCTGGGAAGGGCCCGAGTCCTACAGGCAGTAGGAGGCTAATTGGCTTTTGTGGTAGTTGAAGAAATTAAAGCCCTCAGGAGTGGAAGAAGGCTGTCTTCTCATCTCTTTTTGAAGGAATGTGGGCACTTGGGTGGAAGTTTCCCCAGGGAGCCTTGGTATTTCGATGCTTTGATATCTAGAGGAACGAAAGAGAATTAATCGCTATAGATGCCCGTTCCCGCAGGGGTAGTCTGAGGGTGGAGGGAGTGGCAGGAGTGGGTGACGGGTCCTCCATCCGAGGGCCATTGCTGGTTGAAGAGAGACCCAGACTAGAGGCCAGAGGTTTGAGCAGCATCTACCTGTAGGGGAGGCTTCGGAAATCTCACTTTCTCTGGAAAACACGTTTTCTTCAGCCCCTTGGGCTAGTGAGCATCTCTCTTTGCTGAAAGACAGTGGAAGAGGGGTCTCGCTGCTCCCCGAGGTCCTGCACCTCCCTTACAACAGGTTGCTCCAAGTGTTGGCCTCAGATCTCTGTCCTCACAGCGGGGCTGAAAGCTGGGGGTCCGCCTGTAACCAGGGACTCTGAGGTCAGTGCGCACACACAGGAGGTGACCGGGCCGGAGCGGCCGGGCACCACTCCCCAGTGCCCCCGCCTGCCTCTGGCCGTGCTCCTGCCAGGGGAACCTGCAAAGGGCCCGAACGGTGAGGTTGTGTGTCAGCGGGCAAAAGAGGAGAAGGAGAAGGCGGCGTTCTTTGATTCCTGCAAGAGGTGGGGCGCCTGGGTGGTGCAGTCGGTTAAGCGTCCGACTTCAGCCAGGTCACGATCTCACGGTCCGTGAGTTCGAGCCCCGCGTCAGGCTCTGGGCTGATGGCTCAGAGCTTGGAGCGTGTTTCCGATTCTGTGTCTCCCTCTCTCTCTGCCCCTCCCCCGTTCATGCTCTGTCTCTCTCTGTCCCAAAAATAAATAAACGTTGATTCCTGCAAGAGGTGTGTTTGGGGCCAGTAGACCTGTGGCCAGGCGCTAGGTTGTAAATGACCCGCAACTGTGTTTTATGTTGTGTGGGGGGTGAGTTTATGTTCACACATGCAGCTACAGGTGCTCGCCGAGCACAGGACAGATGTAAATGCGTGTCCGAGCACAGAGCAGGTGGAGCCTGGGCTGTTTGGTGGGTGGGACGCCTTCTCGTGCAGGTTCAGGACTTGCCCATCAGCTGCCCTGGAGTGACTCACCCCGGTGACAACGTCTCTGAGCACAGCTCTCAGTTGGACTTGGTGACTAACCCAAGGAAGGAGGGTGCGTGGTGACCTGCTTCAGCCGGAAATGACAGGCGGGCATTAGCTGCGCTCAGCACCTTATCCCAGAGCCGTTGGTGCGGGTTCCCTGGGCCGGCCAGACACACAGGTATTTCTGGACTGCGACAGAACCCGTTGCCATGCGCTTCCTGCCAGTGCCGGGTCCCCATCAGCGTGGGGCGTGGGCGCCCGCTTCGGGCCCTCCCGGCTCCTCCCGTGACCCGTGTTCTGTGTTTCCACAGGGCCGCACCTGCCTATTTCTCCCCGGCCTCAGCCCGCCCTGCGCAGTTGAGCAGCTGTTTGCCTGAAGTTAATTTCCAGAGGCAGGTAAGGACCCCAGGGGAGGGGCTTCTGGTAACGGGCCCTAGAGCAGTGCTGGCTGGGGAGCAGGTCTCGGGGCCGGGCTTGGGAGCTCATCTCGCTTCCTTCCCCGCAGTGCCTGATCCTGGCTCATTTCTGCAGCCCGTGTGGGTTCTTCCCGTCAGGGCTGTGCTACCGCTCTGTCGCTCTGTCGCTTAGGCTAAGATGTGTACAGTCTCTGAATTAATATCGTGTGTTAAGTTCTGGGAATCACGCGATGATACATTGTAATTTTATGCAACGTGAACATTGTATAAATGTAAATGTACATTTTTTAAATGCAAGCACTTAAAATATATCGCAACTTTTTTTAAAAGTTTATTCATTTTGAGAGAGACAGAGGGAGCACGAGTCGGGGAGGGGCGGAGAGAGGGAGACAGAGACTCTCAAGCAGGTGCCGCCCTGTCGGCGCAGAGCCGATGCGGGGCTCGAACTCACGATATGGTGAGATCGTGACCTGAGCTGAAACCAAGAGTCGGATGCTTAACTGACTGAGCCACCCAGGCCCCCCAAAATGTACCACAACCTAAAAAAAAAAAGATGGGTTGAACGAAAGGCAAGTGCTGGAACCCATGGAGCAGAGGTGGCTTGTGTGGGTCGGGGACGCTCTTGCTGGCTGGCCCAGCCTGAGGTTACCCACTATTGTCCAGGCAGGTGTAAGACCACCCCAGGTATAAATGTATATGCCAGTTTTATAAATGTGGGTGTTCAAACAGCACGAGCTGCAAGTTTATAAGTAAAAATGAGTGCAGGTGGCTGTGTTTGTATCGAGGGCCACACATGCCTGTCAAAGGGAGGCCCGCTCTCAAAGCTGTGTATCAGAACGGGTCTGACTGCTGCACAGAACCCTCAGCCCTCCTGCTCTGGGACTCCTCCTGCACCACGACCCATCTCAAGTGCCGGCAGCTGCTTCACAGCTGGAGACCGTGTGCAGCCAGAGGTCAGGTCCTTGCAGAGCAGGGCAGGAGCGTGCTGTCTTAACGTGTGCCCTCCATGTCTCCCACGGAACGCAGTGTTGCCTAAGCCACGGGCCACATTTGTCACTTCGTGCAGATCCCTCCCAGTGGCTGGGAGCCCCTGCCCCACTGTCCTCTCCCTGTCAGACTCCTTTCAACCGAGATGCAGGCTCCGCACCAACAGGAACGTGCAGGGTGTGGTGGGGAATGTGTCTGTGCGTCTGCATTGAACGTACGTACCTTGGTGTATGAACTGCATTTGTGCCCACCAGCTGTGATTTTCTGGAATCGTACCCACTTTTTACATAACCGTGGATACCTGCAGCATGATCTATGGCCACAGGCCTGCACCCTCACCATTCATTTGGGGAGTTGATGGTTTCCTGTGTCTTTCCATTTTCCATTTTCTGGCCCCTCTATGCTTCTCCCTAGTCAGCTTCCATAATGGTAGTGTCTTAGGGGAGGGAGCAGGTCTGTCTCTGACTTGGGCGGTTGACACTGAGACATTTTCTGAGGATTTAGAATGGAAGTATCAGCACTGTAGACGATGGGACGCCTACAGAGCTAGCTGGGTGGCCATTAGTGAGAAGCATCGTTACTTTTGCCTCTCACCGCTGAGGACTGAATAACTACTGTGTCTAAATTAGTTGCAGTTTAGACTCACGTGATTCAAACACATTTTAATGGAGACCAGTTCTTCATCCCTACAGGGGAGCGTAAGAATTTTCAAATGAAATTAATCTGATACTTGTCAGATCTGTGATGAAAATTTAAGAGCGTGTTTGCTTGGATAGGCACCAGACCCAAACACCCTTTAATATACTTGTAGCATATCAGTGACTGAAATGGATGTGTTTTGGGACTGATTATGATTTACTCTCTTCTTTTTTTTTTTTAAATTTTTAAAAAATGTTTATTTTTGAGAGAGAGAGAGAGAGAGAGAGAGAGAGAGAGAGAGAGAGAGACAGAGCATGAGTGGGGGAGGGGCAGAGTGAGAGGGAGCCACAGAATCCGAAGCAGGCTCCGGGCTCCGAGCTGTCAGCACAGAGCCCGACGCGGGGCTCGAACTCACAGACCGTGAGATCACGACCTGAGCCGAAGCCGGACGCTTAACCGACTGAGCCCCCCAGGCGCCCCTGATTTTCTGTCTTCAATTATTAATTTTCTTCACATTGCCACCTCTGATGCAGTTTCTGTTTAGGACGGAACCACGTAAACCAGTCGTGATGTTCTAGTCTGTTAGGACTGCAGGGTGCTCGTGGCTACATTCCGCCCTAGATCCAGCCCTGGGCGCATTCCGCTTGTGCAGCGGCCCGGCAGAATCAGCTCAATAGTAGAGCTCAAAGAATACCAGAAAACCAGAATTTGGGGAAATGACAATGGTCTTCCCCAAAGCAAGAAGAGGCTTTGCCAGGGAAGCGTGCTGAATTGGGAGTAGCCTGGCCCCAGAGACCCATTCAGGCCCCACCGACACCCCGGGCCCACGACTGGGTGGTGTACCCCCCCCCCCCGTAATCATAATATGAATGTGGGAGGTCCCCCAGACAGCGGGGCTACCATGGCAGAAGACCGCGGAATGGGATTGATCTGTACAAGATGCAAGGGGTAGGATTGTTGGACAGAGCAAAATTCTGTAAAAACAGACGGTGTAAATTGATTCACTCAAGCTCATGGTCACGCTCACACTGATCCGCTCCTGTGGGTTCTGAGGCTGCATCTCTGTTGGTGGAAGCTTGGCCTGTCAGGAAAGGACAGTGAGGAAGGGGTTCCCAGTCACTGGGCAGCCAGGACCCCTACGTCCTGGGATGCTCAGCAAAACCAGATACATATCCTTGCCTCGGCAGAGCTGGCCCCGGAGTGATGGATAGATCTTGCTCTGGGACCTGGGACTGGGGTGTGGTTTGTGACCTAGGATCACGGTAAGAGCTGGAACCAAATGGGCCTGTTGGGGAGTCGGGGAGGGGGTAGGCGCGGAAACTCACTGGAATTGTGGTTCTTTTGTACACGGTGACACCTAGTGGCTCGTCCCTGTACGTCAATGCTGTCTTTCACAAGGAGAGAGCAAACTGACCACTAGTCCTTGGACACAGGACGGAGGTGGGAGACTTTCACTCCCCGAAGCCCTGACTCCCCGTTTGAAAGCTCTGTGGAGTGTTTCAGAAGTCCTCTGGGGAGCACCGTGGCCCAAGGCACTCCACTTGCTCGAATGGAAGTCCTTTGTCAAGGCTCGGTTTGGTTGTGCAGACTGGATTGGGTACTTTGGTCTGTTTCAACACGGTGACATTTGGCCCTAAATCAGCGTGGGTATTAGAGAGAGAGGGAAACTTGCACACCACGGGCTGTCTCGATTTTTCCATTCAGCCAACTGGGTGGTGTCTATTAAGTGCATGCTAGGCACGGTGCTGAGCTGTGGAGGACGGGGTGAGCTAGGCGGGCCCTGGCCTTCAAGTCTGGCAGCGGAGAGACAATAAGCAAGTACTCCAGCAGGGCACTTCCAGAAAATGGGAACGAGCCCGGGCTATGTGACCGAGTGGGTGTAGGGGGTGTGGGACACAGAACCTGCTTCAGCTATGCTGTCAGGGAAGGTTCCCGGGGAAGGCGTCTTTAAGCAAGTTGAAGGGTGAAAATAAGCCAGTCCAGGCTCAGGGGACACCCAGTGCAAAGCCTGCTGGGGGAAAGAGCTTCTTGGCATGTTCTAGAAATAGCCTGGGGTCAGGAAGGCAGAGCGTGAGGGGAGGCATGAGGAGAAGCAGGCCTCATGAGCACTCTGGGGTAGTGCAGTGGGAGGAAGTGAAAAGGGGTCAGTGTGAGAAGCAGTGATGTCCCAGACCCGGGCTCCCATCAGAGACCCACTTGACTTGGCTTACCCCTCTTTCCTGGTTACCAGCGCTCACTGGGCTCTTTTCTGAGCCCAGAGGGGGCGGCAGGTGGGTAGACAGTACAATGGGTTGTCTGGGGCTTCAGTGGGGAGAGGAAGGCCCCAGAAGGAGACCTGCTACCTCAAGTATACAGCCACTCCTTTAGCCCCAGCCTGCCAGCTTTTGAGCCTGTTGTGTGGACTTTTAGGACCAGAGCCCCTGGTAGCTTATGGGGACTGGACACTTGACAGGGACCTCCAGGGAGGCTGCTGCCCAGGACTCTGGCACATTTCTGAGTCTGCCCTTTGCCCGGAGAGCAGGACTGCCTGGGAGAGCCTGCTGGTCCAGGGCTGGCTGGCCCCCGAGGATGGGCGGCGTGAGGAGTGTCCTTGGCTCGCGAGCCAGGCTCCCTGGGTCCCCCGAGAGCAGCTCCTTGGCAGCGGGGCTGCTGAGGCTCCACCCCCACCAGCTGCTGCGTTATTTCTGACTCATCCAGGAGTTACAAGCCTGTAACCCAAACCCCTCCACGCCCGGCTTCCTCTCTGCCGGCTCCTCCTAGAGTGAGGAGACCCTGGGACGGCTCTCCTGGGACCTCTCTGCAGGTTGGGTCCCTGCTGTACCCAGACACAGCTGCTGCCCTCAGGAGCTGCCCTCTGACAGGTGGGGTGGGCATGCGCGCGTGACGGCAGTGAGCTCAGGTGGGCGTCTGTGCCCCACAGCCCGGGCCTGCCTGTCCCCATCGAGGGACTCCTTGGAGCCCGGCCCAGGAGCTGGCCTCTTGAATTCGTCAGGGGCTTCTGCTGAGGGGGCTGCCCAGGCCTTGGGGCTCAGTACTGATCTCATGGTTTCTCCAGCCAGAGGCGCCAGCTGGCTGCTTCTGGTCGTGGCACTTTTGCTCCTTCTGGAAGTTGCATGCTTGGAAAACCTGGGACACTTAGGGCTTCATTCAGCACATCCCCTGTGGCTGATAGCAGGGCTCTTGCTGGGGGGGGGGGGGGGGCGCTGGAAGGTCGAGCTGGCCAGAAGTCTGGGTCAGCTTAGACTCCCTGGGCCTGACAGCTCCTCGCAGAGGGTGCTGGCCGCCAGCGCCTGCTCCGGGATCTAGCTGCTCAGTCTGGCTGCCTGGGGCCGGTGGGGGTGAGGGAGGAACAGGCAACTCGCCACCTGCTCTGGGCTCTCAGAAGCGAGACCCTGCAGCACTGTGGGCTGCCTGACCACTCCTGCCCAGCACCCAGTCTGTGTCTGGTGGGTCTCGTCCCGAAGCCCGCTTCAGTGCCTCTCCTCGCTCCGCAGGAGTCCCCAGGGCTGGCCAGGGAATGAACCGCGAGGGGGCTCCCGGGAAGAGTCCGGAGGACGTGTACATTCAGCAGAAGGTCCGAGTGCTGCTCATGCTGAGGAAGATGGGATCAAATGTGAGTGCCTTTGGGGTGCCAAGCAACGGGTCCTGCAGGGAGGGTGCTGCCGTGGGCAGAGCAGAGGGCCTGCAGCCATGTCCTGTGGCAGCTGTGGTCTGCGGAGGGGGATGCTGGGCTTGTGGTTTGGCTCTGTGGCTGATTCATGCCACTGAGAGCCCTTCCTGTCCAGCTCCAGGGGTACCGCTGGGACAGTCTTCCCATCCCCGTGCTGAGCCTGGGCCAGGTGGGTGTGAGCCCTCAAGGCCCTGACCTTCCCGCCCTCCCGTCTCCCTGGGAGGTGTCCAAGGGGCGCTGGGCAGGACGGGCACTGAGAGGGCAGCACTGTTCAGAAAGAAAGGGATGGGCTCCCCGGGCAGGGCCTGGGCTTCCTCCTGGCCCCGTGCTGCACTGGAACCCAGTCTCAGATCTGATCCGAGCGGCAAGGCCTGTGGGCCCATGGACCAAGTTTGGGGTGGGGTCAGAGGGTGCTCGCTCTGGAACTGAAGGGTCAAGAGTCAGGAACAGGGGCCCGGGGATTACAGGAGCAGGTACCTTCTGGGAGCCGGTGTGCACTGCCCCTCACAGTGGCTGTCTCACCCTTGCAGCTGACGGCCAGCGAGGAGGAGTTTCTGCGCACCTACGCGGGGGTGGTCAACAGCCAGCTCAGCCAGCTGCCCCAGCACTCCATCGACCAGGGTGAGTCCCGGCCAGGGCGCCCCGGATGCCCTTCCCAGAGGCGCCTCGTTGGGTTTTCTGGAGAAAACGTAGCTCCTGGGGCAGACAAGGGAGGGCGGCTGCCTCCCGTCCCCAGAGCCGAGGCCCAGGCCTGGGCCCATCTCTTTCCCGGGGTGGGAGCCGAGGACCCAATCAGGTAATGGTGGGAGCCCTTTCTAGGCCCAGGGGAGGCAAGAAATGGAGATGTCCGGGGCCTCTGGTTTTTGCATTTCCTCAGCCTTTGGCTTGACCCCTGCCCACCCAGCACCCTGTCCAGGGAGAGCGTGAAACCAGCCTCACCTGCTAGGACCCGCCCTAGGCACCGGTTATGCGGGGAGCTGGTGTGTTCCTGGCTGCACCCAGGCGGGAGGCCCCGATGGCTCTGAGTGCCCGAGGTGTCCATCTGCCTGAGGGAGCTCTTTCTTTTCTGGGTGCCCTCACCCGATCGTAATAATGGGAGTGGGAAACATTTAAGTATTTATTGTCCAGCAGGCACATGGTGAATGCTGGATACACATAGTTTCATTTTATCGTGGGCAGCTACTGGTTGTATTACTTGCACTTAACGGGCAAGGAAATGGGTTCGGAAGCCCATAAGTGGTCGCCCTGGTCTTACAGCCAGTCGCCAGAGGGCTCAGGATGCAAACTTGTCACTGCCCGTCCTGGAGCGGCAGGGGGCTGCTGAGTGCTTGTGGGCTCTGTCATCTGAAAGGCTTGCCCGACCCCGTAGCCCACGGCATCCTGACCAGCACTTCCATCTCGTCCTTTCCTTTTATTTTTTCGCTTAGTTGGAAATACTTGCCATAAAATTGTGTGGCCTGTGGGGTGTCAGATGTGACCTGGCTCCCGGCAGCAGGGCGACGAGGGGCGTGTGCTGACCCGTGGGGCCGAGGAGGAGAGCAGGTGTAGCACGCAAGACCGCCTGTCTCGAAGCAGTCCCTGCTCTCCTGGATATCATAGGCCTCAGCTCTGGCGCAGGGCCCAGTTCTCCAGCTCTGACGCCGGTGTCACCTGGCCTGTGCACCCAACTCAGCAGAAACGTACAGGGCGTCCCAGTAGCTCGGGCAGCAAATTGGGACAGCCACTCGCTGAGCACAGCCTGCCTGGGCCACATTCGTGCCACAGCCTGCTGTATACCGACGGTTAGGGGCGGCGTCTGCCCTTCGGGGGTTTGGCTTCTGGGAGGGATCCTTTCTTTTTTTTCTTTTCTTTTATCATATAAATATACAAATATATATATATTTATATATATATAATTTAAGTAATCTGTAATCTCTACACCCATCATGGGGCTCGAACTCATGACACCAGGGTCGAGAGTCACACGCTCTTCCGACTAGGACAGAAGGGAGACATCCTTTGTTATCCACAGCTGATCTGGGTTTCTAGCACGGTTCCCCCTTCGCCCCCAGGCTCTTGAACCATATCTCCCTGAAACCCTCAGGCTTCTGGGTTCCTAGGACGTCACATTTTCTCCCACCCCAGTTTTAGGTCACTGAATCAACCAGAATTTGGGCTGGTGATAAGAATGCCTCTAACCCATTAATGCTGTTAATGGAAAAAATCATAATAAGTTATAGAACTGTATGTCAATGTAGAAAACAACCCCCCGACACACATACACTCACACGTGTACATATGCAGGAAAAAAAGCTGAAAGAACATATACCAGGCTGTTAATAGAGAATTTTGATGTGGGTAGAACTGTCTATATAAAGGACTTTAACTTTCCAAGTCACACATTTTCGTAAGACTAATTTTTTAACATTGCACATACGTTTCTTCTGTAAAATGGGGAAGTTTTTTTTTTTTTTTTAATGTTTTTATTTTTATTTTTGAAGGAGAGAGAGACAGAGCATGAGCGGGGGAGGAGCAGAGAGAGGGGGAGACAGAGAATTCGAAGCAGGCTCCAGGCTGTAAGCTGTCAGCACAGAGCCCAACATGGGGCTTGAACTCATGAACTGTGAGATCATGACCTGAGCCGAAGTCGGACGTTTCACCGACTGAGCCACCCAGGTGCCCCAAAACGGGGAAGTTTCTAAAAAGCATTAAGAGAACCCTCCATCTTGCCTAGCTAAGCCAGCAGTTGAGAATAAAAATGAACTCTGTGGAGTTAAGCCCATGGTGACCTCACATGCCCTAAAGCATCTGGGCCATCAGGAGCGAACTGTGGCCTGTGAGGGTGACCCCAGAATCTGGGCCCTCCTCGGTGAGGGGTGTCCACGGGACAGCCAGGCAGGCCTCAGATACATCTCCCAGGGAACAGGCTGCTGAAGCTGCAACGGGACCCAGAGGAGGGTCTCTGGGGATGCTGGTGGCTGGGGTGGCTCCCTGCTGTTGGAGTTCCCTGCATACTGCCCCGGGTCCCCGCGGTTACCTCTGAGCTGAACCAAACAGGAAAACACACGCTGCAGAAAGTCCTGAGGATTCCCGTGGCCTGTGTAAGAGGAGGGTGGGCAGCAGTGCCGGAAGAGCATCATGTATTTTGTGCCCCTAAGGACCCCGCACACAAATGCACAACAAAACAGTTCTCGGCACAGTCTCTCCCACTGTGGGGGCACAACCCTGAGAGCAGGACCCTGCATGTCTGCCCACACCGTGGGGCCAAACAGTCTTGGCTAAAATTCTAGCCTGCCCACCTCATCTGTTGGCAGGGCCGACCTCAGCTGGTGCCGCAGGGATGCCGCTGTCAGGGGCCCAGGTGCTGTCCAAGTGGTAAAAGCCCTGGATCACTGCTTCCAGTGCCTGGGATCCCAGCATAAAAGACCCCTCAAAGGCCTGGGAGCAGTCAGGGTGGTGGGGGAGACAGTCGGACAGAAATCTGGTGTGAGCTCCTCCTGCCACGAGGTGGCGCTGTGTCTCAGCAAATGCCCAGAGCTCTCCTCCGCAGAGAGCAAAGTCTCCTTCAGCTCCCCTCTGGGGGCCTCGGACCAAAGGGACAGAGCTCTGCATTGGTCTACTGTCTTTAGACTCGCACACGCTTCCCCTCTGGGGCTGGAGGGGTCTGGTACTGGGGGCACTGCTTGCCTTCCCTGGCCCCAGAGACAAGAGTGGGCTGCGCATCCCTAGCCCCACGCCCGGGCCTCCCGCCTCCCTGGTCTTCCCCTGGTGAACATGTGTGCAGGATCTGCCGGGCCCTCGCTGGTGCCAGAGACCGTGCTGTGTGGGCCTGGCTGGCCTCTGCTGGTCTGAGACCACTCACGACAGCCTCCTCCTGGAAGCCCTCCTTCCCTTCCCCCGTCCTCTGTGATACACCTGTCTGTCTTTCTGTCTCTCCGTCCCCCCAGGCCCTACTTCTGCCCCCTCTGCTCACCGCCCCTGAGCGCTCCTTTTCTCACACCACCCTGGTGCCCTCGACATTCTGCCCTCCTCTCTGTCACACCTCCCCCTGGGGGTCTCACATGCTCTGGTCAACGCCCTCCAAACACACACCCTCAGCCCAGACCCTCTCCTGACCCCCCAGAACTTTACGTGCAACTCCCTACTGATCGTCTGGCCACAGACAACCCACGCTCAGATCCAGATTCACACTCGACCCACCGAATCTATTCTTCTACCTGTATTCTCGGTCGTGATGGATGTATCACCAAAACTCCATGGCCCTGGGGACTCCTCTTCGAAGACCCAAGTATCTAGCAAATTATCAAGTGCTTGTGATTCTCTTGCCTTAAGGCTCCTCAAATCTGCTCTGTCTTCTCCGTCTTGGTTTGAACCCTCGTTTTGTTCAGAGCACATATTCATTTTTGTCTTGATCGCTGCAAACAGTTCCTGGCATCTTGACTCCTCACCTTGTCCCTCCAGTGCACTTCCCACCCCTGGCTCAGCAGGTCTTGTCCCGACTTAAAATGCTGCCTTGTGGATGACGTCCAGCCCGCTAGCATGATGAGCGGGACTCCCTGACACTTGACCTCACGCACCGGAAACAGCCAGAGCCAGTGGCTTTCAACTTCTGTCTCAGGCTGGCCTTGGCGCCTCCGCATTTGCCTCCAGGCTTCCAGGAGCCCAGCGCTGACGCCCAGCCTTCCTCTGCCTGTTGCCAGCCGGGCCAGGCCCTCTTGTCATTCCCGTCCTGCACGTGCACCCTGGCTGAGCTACTCCCACGGTCTCCTGGTCGTCTCTTGAGCAATCCCGAGACCCTTGAGCTTGGGACTATGGCTTCCCACCTTGTATTTCTGGGGCTGCGTCCCCCCCCCAACCGAGGCCCAGTGCATGCTTGGACAAATGAATGGGCCAGGCTCTCTTTGGGTCGGAGAGCCCACCATCCCCCAGAAAGGCAAGAACGTGGAGCCAATCTGAGTGTTGTCTCCTGCTCCCCGAGGGTGACTGAGCAGACCCTACAGCCAGGCAGGACTGACTTTGAGCCAGAGATCAATACCCCTCGGGAAAGGTCACCTTGCTGAGGAAGCCCAGCTGTAGGTGTGGGGGTCGAGAGCTGTAGCTTCCGAAGAGCGGGCTGGACAGAATGCTGAGCTCATTCCCTTTTTATCACCGGTGCTACTGTCTCCATAACACGTACCGATCCCTTTTCCTGGTTATGGAATAATGCATAGTCATTGAGGAAAACTGGGGAAAGGCAGGAGCAGCAGAGAAACCTGAACAGTTGAATCCTACCGCAAGCTACAATCACTGTTACCTTCTGCTCAGTTCCCCGTCAACCTTTTAAAACTATGTTTGTCGGGTTGCCTGGGTGGCTCAGTCAGTTAAGCATTCGACTCGATTTCGGCTCAGGTCATGATCTCACGGTTCATAAGTTCAAGCCCTGCATCGGGCTCTGCGCTGACTACAGGGAGCCTGCTTGGGATTCTCTCTCTCCTTCTATCTCTGCCCTGCCCCCACTCCGTCTCTCTCTCTCTCTCTCTCTCTCAAATAAATAAACATTAAAAAAAATTAAAATGTACTTGTATTCACAATCACAAATTGGGGACTGAAGGGTATATATAAACATCTTAATATCCATTTTAACGTCCATGTTTTACTTATGGTAATTTTTTAAAGTTTATTTATCTTGAAAGAGAGTGAGAGTGCATTCGCGTGTTTGTGCAAGTGGGGGAGGGGCACAGAGAGAGGGAGAGAGAGAGAGAATCCCAAGCAGGCTCTGGGATGTCAGCGCAGAGCCTGACGTGGGGCTTAAACCCACAGACCGTGAGATCTTGACCTGGGCCACGAAGGCACCCCGACTTATGGTAATTTTAAAGTATTTTCCAACAATTTGCAAGAAAAGATTTTAGCGATTGCATAATAAGCAGCCACGTGGCGGCCCAGAATTCACTGCCCAGACCTTCCCCGTGGGACATCTGTTTCTCATTTTTGCTATTAATTACAATAGCAGCAAACATTTATTGAGCCCTTCCTGTATGCCAGCTTCTGCGTCAAGAAGCACACAAGGGGTTATCCCGGTGAATCCCCGCCACAGTCCTGCAAGGCAGGTGTTCGGTGCTTTCGCTTTTGAGAAGAGAAACCGGCCTGGAGAGGTTTAGTAAGCTGCTCAAGGCCTTAGGGAGCCACCGGTGTGGGCGTGGCAGGTGTCAAACGTCCATCCTTGCCTGTAAATCTTCATCTTCATCAGTGACTTTAAGATAAATTCTAGGAGTGGCTTTAAGGCCATGTGCATTCTTCAGCAGGACTGCATCTTATCTGAGGAATGGGTGTGATTTAGGCAATCAACATATTTCAGGAAGGTGCGGGGTGTGGGGGGAGCATTGGACTTTTCTGCTGCCTCTTTATCCTGGGCCCTTCGCCCGAAGGTGCCCATGAATGTGCTGGTTCTCTGAGAGCTCCTGGTCTCTTCCTGCCTCGGCGCTGCCTAGGGGATGGGGCACCCAGCGAGCGCCAATCCCAGGCCCCCACCGGCACTTTGCAAAGCCTGCTTGTGATAAGCTGACTGTCAGAACTCTCATCCTCACGTGGTGCCTTGGACAGGCTCTCATCCGGGAGTCCCGGGGCACTATCTGGAAATGGCCCACTTTGTTAAGGAAGCTTTTGTCCCTTCTCCTCCCAGGGGCCTGCCAGGACATCCCCTGGTCTGCCACTGCCCCTCTTGTTGGCCCTGGGAGCTACAGGGCTGGCACAGTCACTGCTCAGGCCCGTTCCAGCCTCCGTCTGATGGCACTGTTTCTCCGAGAGACTTTCCAGGGAAGGTTCCTAGCCTGCAGCCAGCTGGGCTGTCCCAGGGCTCTTCTGACTTTCCCCCTTGGAAGCCAAGGCTGCTGCTCAGGGCACACTGCCAGAGAGCCTGAAATAGGTCATTTGGTCTAAGGGTTGCACTGGGAACCTTGTTAAAATAGTTGTGGTCACAGGCAGACCATCAGGGAGCCAGTGGCCCCAGGGGAGGGCCCACCCCTCACGAGGGCCTCACGGTGGACCAAGCGAGTGCCCTCCCTCCGCTCATTCCCCCTGCTTGGCACTCTCCACGCCCCGGCAAGGTGCCGGCACGATCGGCCCCATTCTGCAGCCAGCCCTCTTCCTGGAGTCCTCTCCCACCGCCTCCGGCTTCTGCTCTTTCGCTTCCCCCATACAGACAGCCCTCTCTGACTCCTTCCGGGGTCCGTGTGAGCCCCTCTTCTCCCTCCGGAGCTCCCTGTGACCTTTCCTACTGTGTAGCTGCGGTCGCATTGGCAGGAGCCCTTTGGGACCGGGATCTGCGCTATGTTCCCAGTCACACGTTCAGCCCCTGGTCCAGCTTCTGGCACAGAGCTGGGGTCTGCTGGATCCTTACGTAGACCGAGCCTCTGGGAGGTGACTCCTGCAAGAGTGTGGACTGTCTGCGGGGGGTTCTGTGTTCTTTCCTTTCCCACGTGGGGCTCCAAGGCTTCTCCCAGAGGCTCTCGGTGATAACAAGGTGTGGACTGAAATGGTAGTCAGGTCCCGGGAGAATTCCAGCCTATGGGATGGGAAGCTAATTCTTTTTTTTTTTTTCTTTTTTTTTTTTTAACTTTAATCAACACTTACATGAGAATTGTCTGTAACCTGGTAATAATGAAATTGAACAAAGAAGATCCCATATGCATAGAATCAAACTGAAAAATCAATCAGAAGGATTTTGCATGTGACAATCCGTGTCGCAGAAAAAAGAAAAAAGCATCCCAAGAAAGGGTAAGGAATGTGCTGAAGTGCAGGACCAGCTGCTCCATTCAGCGTTCTAGTCCTGGCCTGTGAAGGGCTGCTTTGACCCTTCTTTAACCAGCCTAACGGGTTCTATCGTTTAGAACCAGGACAGGGGGGCTCCTGGGTGGCTCAGTTGGTTGAGCATCCGACTCGAGCTCCGGTCATGATCTCACGGTTCATGCAGAGCCCATTTTGGATCCTCTGTCTCCCTCTCTGTCCCTGCCCCTTCCCCACTTGTGCACGCGTACGCTGTCTCTCTCTCTCTGTGTCTCTCTCAAAAATAAATAAGTATGACTAATCCCAAGGGAAGGGAAACCCACCCAGAAAGCCACAGAGAAAAGGTGCTATTTGCCTGGGCCTTGATGGATGTGTGGGAATGTGTGTAGGGCGTGGAAATTGGAGGAAGCCTCTGGAGCCTGCCCAGCGTGAGTATTGGGTGACTTCGTGTCCCCCTAAGAGACTGGTGAGCCACTTACGGTGAGCCCTGGGGAGACGTCACAGGACAAAGGGTAAGGCAGGGAGATGGCTGGAAGGTCACAGTGACACCCACCTGTGAGATGCAGATGTTTTTCGGAGGCGGAACATTGAGGACCGAGAACCTGCAGGCAGGCTGAACAGGTGGGGATGGGGTTTGAGCCCCAGGGCCAAGTTCGGGACACACAGCTGCTGGGAGAGCTCTGAGTAGGAGGTGCCTGGGGGGTGGGGGTCCCGGAAGGGTGGGAGCCGGGTCTGAGCTCAGGCGCAAGGTGAGATCAGGTACAGGACTGAGAGTGGACCAGGGTGAGGCGTGGGATCAGAGGAGGTTGCGCAGGGAGGGCAGGCAGAGTGAGGGGAGGAGGGAGCCCGGTGAGCACAGCACTGAGGACAGCGGGAGGGGGATACCGGCCAGCTCTGAAAGGAGGGGGCTGTCAGCAGGGTCACTGTCAGGGTCCCTGGGGCTTATATTTGAGAAGTCAGTGCGACTTTCCTCTGAACAGTTTCTGTGGAGCCCTGGCTGGAAGCTAGACTGCCGCAGGCCTGGGCTCCGTGAGGAAACGGAAGTGGGGGCACAGCGGTCTCTTTCAGATGCTGGCGGAGCAGGGATGTCAGCTTGGGGTTGGGTGGGGCTCCAGGGACAGTCTGTAGCAATGAGTTCTTGGAGTGCCACCCGGCCGGGGACCACCACACCTGGAGCGCCGAGGGTGCTTATTAAAAATGCAGGCTCCTGGGCCCCACCCAAGCCCTCCTGAATCAGAATGGGTGCCAGGGGAGCCTGGGAGTCTGCATTTGAAATAAGCCCCCAAGGTGATTGTGATGCCCGCTAGGATTTGAGAATATACCAGGGCTTTGGACGAAGACCTGGTCAGTCCTGACCCCTCGCACCCGCTCATCCCAGATTTTGTCCCTTCTGCGCATAGCCAAGCTCTCCGGTCCGGGAGAGCTTACATTCTGGGAGATCAAAGAATTTGACCAACAAGTACCTCACCTGGAAAACAGCCCCAGAGGTAGGGCGTGTGTGTGTGTGTGTGTGTGTGTGTGTGTGTGTGTGTGTGTGTTGGGCTCAGCGGGGGGTGTGGAAGGGCGGGAGGGGCAGAGGTGGGTTTGAGGGAGCTAGAACTCCAAGTGGTGACCCCACAAGATGCTGTTTATGATGCTATCTGACGCAGACATTATCCTGGCCGGGCAGATGGGTGGATGGGTGCAGTTTATCACAATTCGCAGATGAGAAAACCAAGGTAGATGTGCAGATACGTTGCCCAGGTGGGCAGGGTCAGACCCAGGCCCAGGTCCCGGGGTGCTGGGGTCCACTGAGGGAGCCCAAGCCCCGAGAGGCCCTCCCTGGCTGGGCGGGAGGCCCAGCGCCTCTGCTAGGAGCCAGTCCCACGTCTGGTGCCGTGTGCTCACCTTCTGGCAGCCTGGATGCCTGGTGGTTGTCAGCCGGGAGCCCAGTAGGTGCCACCAAGCCCGGAGCCTGCTTTGGCTGCTGAGACCTTCGTGGATCTGTGGCCGCTGTCCCCATGGCAACCAGTATCATGCTGCCTCTAGGTAAAAGCCATCCCCTGGGAACTTGAGGCATCAGAGCTGAGATGTATAGAACCCCCGGGGTTCCTAGGCTGCCGCTGCTAAAAACAGCGCCTGCCACCCAGCGGGTTTGTCTGGGAGGAGAGGAGGCGGTGTGGGAGCCTCATCGTGTGGAAACGCTCCCTCTTGGAGGCGGCTCTGGGACCTGTTTCCCCAGGAGCTTTGCTGCCTGGCTCGAAGCTGGTAGCTGAGCCGCTGCAGTTTCGGGTAGCTCGGTAGCAGCTAGTTAGCTAGCTAGTTAGCAGGTAGTTAGTGCTGATGGCAGGCTCACGGGCTAAGGAGGAAGTACCGGGGCCCCAACCCCAGAGGCAGACAGGGGAGGTGGGAGTTGCCCCGACACTCCGGAGCGTGCGCTCGTGTTTCCTCTCTAGCCCGTCAGCCGTGTGGCCGGGGCTTGGCAGGTCGGACTCCCCAGACTGTCGTGAAGCCCTCAGCCCAAGTGAGTTTCCTGCGCTGTCTCTCGCTTCCGGGAGCCGCGGCAGTCGGGAGCCTCCGGGGTTTCAGGGCTGCGTTTCTGAGTTTTTCAGTCCCTAGTTGTTCAGTCTTATTAGGAAGGTGTTTGGGCCCCTCAGGAGGTCAGGAGCTCCCTGACCCCAGAACATCTGAACCCGAGTAGTCCTAGGAAGCTCTGCCCAGAGAGGGGTGCAGGGGAGCCCCGCCCCATGACAGGGGGAGGCTGGGCTTGCGAGAGCTCATGGCTCTGAGTTGGGTGATGCGGATGCCCCTGCCAGGGACTGATGCTGCTTCTGGGAGTCCCCCGTTTTATCCGGTGGCGTCTGTGCAGGGCTGTGCCTGCACTGTAGGGCCCAGGGCCGGCCGCCTTTGGGAGCTGGGCAAGGCTCTTCACGCCATGTGCCGGTTTCTAGGCCGGGTCTGCCCTAAGAGCGGTTTTTCCTCCCCGTCCACCTTTGAGTACTGGTTCTGAGGTGGACTTTGCAGGATCCAGAGCTAGGAGAGCTCTGGCCCCCTGCAGCCGGGTGCTCTGGCGGAATCCAGGCAGGGACTACACGGTCAGCGCATCGCAGCGGCCGAGGCCCGTCCCTTCCTTCCCCAGTGCCTGTCTCTCTGGGCAAGGTCCCTCCTGGAGAGGGCGGGTGGTTTCCAGAGCAGTCCTCGTCCGTCCCAAAGCTTGAGCCCCAGGGTCCGTGCCTTTCCAAGACTGAGCTCCCCCTTCCCTGGAAAAGAGTGAGGGGCACGAGCAGGAGAACCCCAGGCGTGTTTGTGGAACAGTCCACATCCACTCTGCACCTCAGGGCCGTGGCCGCCTGTTTCCTGTTCTTTGTCACCCATTATCACCCACCAGGCTGGAAACACACGGCTGATGGGAGTGTGTGCCGGCAATTCAGGAAGCAGGCGGAGGCGCTTAGGTATTGCTGAAAAGACCTTTCGAGAGACTCGATGTGAGAGCCTCAATTAGCAAGAATGATTCTCCAGCCACTGGGGGTTGTCTGTGTGCCCCTGGGGCTTTCTCCATACACCCTGCCCCCTGCCTCCTGTCCCCTGTCTTGATGGCAAGGTGCAGATGCCTTCTGTGAGCCGGCACGTGGCTGAGGCCGGTGCTGGTGCTGGTGTGGAGCCTGTTCTGGGCTTTTGACTCTGCTGGTGCGAATTCATCCTGAGTTTGCAAACAGACTAGTGAGCCCATTGTCTGTCTCCCGCCCCCAGCGAGGGGCCAGCTTCCCTTTTCTAAGCTCCTGCATAGTTGTCATTTTTCTCTGCCCAGTCACTTGACTAGACTCTGTTAAAGGGGCAAAGCTGGCATTGGACGTGGGTTGGGTGCCCTGCCCTGGTTCAGGGAGCTGTGTTCTCACCAGCGCCTTGGCCCTGCTTTCCTTAGCAGGCGAGCCATGGGACCGGGGAGACATCAGGGCCAAGCCGTCGACCAGGGTGGGGCATTGGGGGGGCGGGAGGCACGGGTCTGGGCTCGGGCCTCCTCCCGAGTTGGCGTTTTTGGTTCCATGTTGAATCCTGTCCCACTGTGCCAGAGTTCTTTCGGTGGTGTTTTTTAAATCCCGGGTCTTGGTTCCATTCTGACGGACGGGCCCAGTCTCTGCCGGGAAGCCTGGACAGTCACAGTGCTCTGGGTGACTAGAGCGAGTCAGTTATTCCTTTCCCCAGAGAGGCAATGGCAGTGTGTCCTGGTGGGGAAGCATGGACTTCAGGGTCTAGGTCTGGGTCATCCCTGTGCTTCTGATTCCCTGAGTTGCTATAGGGGTTCTCTCCTCATCTGTACAATAAGGATTCATCCTGTCCCACGAGCTCTCCCAGGTGCTGTGCATCTGTGAGTGAACAAGATAAAGTCCCTGATTACATGGAATGTGCCTCCCACAGGGGAATCAAAGATCACATGAATATATAACGCTGTGGTTGGTGCTGAGGGTCCTGAAGCAGGCTGTGCCACCCTGAGGGACTGACACAGGGCACTATTTTATTTTATTTTATTTTATTTTTTAATTTTTTTTTCAACGTTTTTTAATTTATTTTTGGGACAGAGAGAGACAGAGCATGAACGGGGGAGGGGCAGAGAGAGAGGGAGACACAGAATCGGAAACAGGCTCCAGGCTCTGAGCCATCAGCCCAGGGCCTGACGCGGGGCTCGAACTCACGGACCGCGAGATCGTGACCTGGCTGAAGTCGGACGCTTAACCGACTGCGCCACCCAGGCGCCCCTTATTTTTTATTTTTTAATGTTTATTTATTTTTGAGAGAGACAGAGACAGAATGCGAGTGGGTTAGGGGCAGAGAGAGAGGGAGACACAGAATTGGAAGCAGGCTCCAGGCTCTGGGCCGTCAGCACAGAGCCCGACGTGGGGCTAGAACTCACGAGCCGTGAGATCGCGACCCGAGCCGAAGTCGGACGCTCAGCCCACTGAGCCACCCAGGCACCCCTCACAGGGCACTGTTTTAGAAGCTGTGGTCAGGGAGGGTCTGGGGAGACGATTTTGCCCAGACACTGGCATGAAGTGCAAGAGCGGTGTGTGACATGAACACTGAGCAAGGGCACTGAGGCAAAGGAAACAGCAAGTGCAAAGGTCCTGAGGTACAAGTTACTCGTTCTTGAAGGACAGCCCAGAAGGCCCACAGGGCTGGAGTGGAGTGAGGAGATGTGTGTGTATAAAAGGAGGTGAAGAGACAGCCAGAGGCCAGACGTGTTGGCTCTTGCAGGCCGTGTGGAATTTGGAGTTTACTTTTGAGTACGATGAGAAATCTTGCAATAAGAAGCCTTTGGAGAGTTTTGAGCAAAGGGGTGGCAGGGTCTGACTTACGTTTTTAAGAACTTCCTCCTCGCTGCTGTGTGACAATGGGCAATTTGGGGACCAGAGTGCCGAGATCCAGGAAAACGGGCCCAGGAGGCTTGATGGGCAGTGGTAGCCTGGACTGGGTGGTGGTTGGGCAAACAGTGACACAGCCAGGATGTAGTTTAAAAGTAAAGCCCACATGAGGCACCTCGCTGGCTTAGTTGGAAGAGCGTGTGACTCTTTTTTCTTTTTTTAAATAAATGTTTATTCATTTTTAAGAGAGAGAGAGAGAGAGAGAGAGAGAGAGAGAGAGAGAGCAGGAGGAGGGGCAGAGAGAAGGGGAGAGAGAGAGAGAATCCCAAGCAGGCTCCTCACTGCCAGTACAGAGCCTGGTGCGGGGCTTGAACTCACAAACCATGAGATCGTGACCTGAGCTGAAGTCAGATGATGCTCAACCAACTAAGCCACCCAGGTGCCCCCAGCCTGTGACTCTTCATCTTGGGGTTGTGAGTTTGAGCCCCACGTCGGGTGTAGAGGTTCCTTTAAAAAAACCCCAAAACCGGGGCGCCTGGGGGGCTCAGTCAGTCGAGCGTCCGACTTCGGTTCAGGTCATGATCTTGCAGTTCGTGAGTTCGAGCCCCGCGTCGGGCCCTGCGCCGACAGCTCGGAGCCTGGAGCCTGCTTTGGATTCTGTGTCTCCCTCTGTCTGCCCCTTCCCCGTTCATTCTCTGTCTCTCTCTGTCTCTCAAAAATGAATAAACGTTAAAGAAATAAAATTAAATTATGGGGCGCCTGGGTGGTGCAGTCGTTTAAGCTGCCGACTTCAGCCAGGTCACGATCTCGCGGTCCGTGAGTTCGAGCCCTGCGTCGGGCTCTGGGCTGATGGCTCGGAGCCTGGAGCCTGTTTCCGATTCTGTGTCTCCCTCTCTCTCTGCCCCTCCCCCGTTCATGCTCTGTCTCTCTCTGTCCCAAAAATAAATAAATGTTGAAAAAAAAAATTTTTATAAAAAAAAAAAAAGAAATAAAATTAAATTAAAAAAAAAAAAAACCTAAAGGATAATAAAAGTAGAGCCAATCAGATTTGCTGGTGTGCTGGACACGGAGTGTGTGTGTGTGTGCGCGTGCGCGCGCTTGCATGGGATGGGAGTGGGGGGATCGGGAGGATCCCTTGCAGGATTCTTGAGCGACCAGAGGATGGCCGGGCCCTTGCTAAGGGGGGTGGCTGAGGGTGGAGTGGGCCGGAGAGCCCGTTTGATGTTCTGCCAGCTGTGAGGGTTCCAACGTCTCCACCTCCTTGCTAGCTCCTATGGTCACTTTTGGATTCTGGCCCTCCTAGTGGCTGTGAAGTGGTATCTCATTGTATCTTTGATTTGCGTTTCCATGGTGACTAATGATGTTGAATTGAGCATCTTTTGACGTGGTTGTTGACCATTCTTCTATCTTCTTTGGGAAAAATCTCTAAGTCTCTATTCGAAATCCTTGCCCATTTTAAAAATTGAGTGGACTTTTAATTATTATCGACTTGTGTTTATTTATATATTCCAGGTACCGGTCCCTTACCAGATATATGACTCGCAAATATGCTCTCCCATTCGTTTTTTTTTTTTTTTTTAATGTTTATTTATGTATTTTGAGAGAGCGAGACAGAGTGCACACATGCATGAGTGTGGGTGGGGGTGGAGGGAGGGGCAGAGAGAGAGAGAGAATTCCAAGCAGGCTCCCTGCTGTCAGCGCAGAGCCCAACGTGGGGCTCGATCCCACCCATGAGATCATGACCTGAATTGAAACCAAGAGCTGGACACTTAACTGACTGAGCCACCCAGATGCCCCTCCACTTTTTTTTTTTTTATTTTTTTTTTAATGTTTATTTTTGAGAGAGAGAGAGAGACAGAGTGTGAGCCAGGGAGGGGCAGAGAGAGAGGGAGACACAGAATCTGAAGCAGGCTCCAGGCTCTGAGCTGTCAGCACAGAGCCCGTCGTGGGGCTCAAACCCATGAACCGTGAGATCATGACCTGAGCCGAAGTCAGACGCTTAACCGACTGAGCCACCCAGGCACCCCCCTCCACTTTTTTTTTTAATGTAAGTCTTCTCATTGTCATTTTCTTTAAAGCTTCTCTCTCTCTCTTTTTTAAAGTTTTTCTTTTCTTTTCTTTTCTTTTCTTTTCTTTTCTTTTCTTTTCTTTTCTTTTCTTTTCTTTAAGTAATCTTTACACCAAACACGGGGCTTGAACTCATGACTTGAAAATCAAGGGTCACATGCTCTCCCAACTGAGCCAGCCAGGCGCCCCAGCAGTAGCATCCTTTGAAACATAAACATTTTTAAGTTCAATAAAACCCAATTTATCTATATTTTCTTTTCTTTGGGTGTGCTTTGGTTATCCTATCTAAGAAATCAGTTCCTAACCCAAGGCCATGAAGATTTACTCCGGTGTTTTCTTCTAAGAGTTTTATAGTCTTATAATTTTATAATTTTGGCAGTTATATTTAGGTCGTTGGTCCATTTTGGGTTAATTTCTGTACATGGTGCAGGGTAAGGGTCCAAGTTCATCCCTGGCATATGAACATCCAGTTGCCTTCTCTCCAACTGAGTTGTCTTGACACCCTTGTCGAAACCTAACTGACCCTAAGTGCGGGGATTTATTTTTGAACTTTCAGGTCGGTTCTATTGATCAGCCTGGCTACCCTTAACACCAGTACCACCCTGTCTTATCTATTGTGGCCTTGGAGTAAATGATACAATCCCAAAGCGTGAGTCCAACTTTGTTCTTCTTTCTCAAGACAATTTTGGCCGTTCTGGATCCTCTGCATTTTCCATGTGAATTTTAGGAGCAGCTTGTCAATTTCTGCAAAAAAGGCCAGCTGGGATTTTGATAGGAGTTGTGTTGACTGCCTTTCCAGGATGTTGTCAACAGTGATGTTTTGTACTTTTCTCAGTACAAGTTCTACAGTCCATTTGTCCAATTTATTCCTAAGTATTTTATTATTTTTGATGCTATTGTAAATGAAATTTTCTTTTTTAAAAAAAAATTTTAATGTTTATTTTTGAGAGAGAGAAAGAGACAGAACATGAGCAAGGGAGGGTAGAGAGGAGACACAGAATTTGAAACAGGCTCCAGGCTCTGAGCTGTCCACACAGAGCCCGACGTGGGGCTCGAACTTACCAACCATGAGATCATGACCTGAGCCGAAGTCAGATGCTTAACCAACTGAGTGACCCAGGTACCCCATAAATGAAATTTTCTTAATTTCATCTTCAGATTCTTCATTGCTAGTGAATAGAAATACAAACAATGAGGGGCGCCTGGGTGGCTCGGTCGGTTAAGCGTCCGACTTGACTCAGGTCATGATCTCGTAGTTTGTGAGTTCAAGTCCTGCGTTAGGGTCTGTGCTGACAGCTCAGAGCCTGGAGCCTGCTTTGAATTCTGTGTCCCCCTCGCTCTCTGCCTCTCCCCCACTCGCTCTCTGTCTCTCTCTCTCTCAAAAAAAATTAATAAACATTAAAATAAAAAAGAAGAAATACAAACAGTGTTTATATATTGATTTTGTATCCTGCAACTTCAAACTATTTATTAGTCCTAATAGTTTTCAGTGAATTCCTTAGGATTTTCTATATACAAGAACCATGTCATCTACAAATATGGTTTTACTTCTTCCTTTCCAATTTGGATATCTTTTGTTTCCTTGCCTAGTTGCCCTGGATAGAACCTTCAACTCAACACTGAATAGAAGTGATAGGATTTTGGGGCGCCTGGGTGGCTCAGTCGGTTAAGCGTCCGACTTCAGCTCTGGTCATGATCTCGCGGTTTGTGAGTTTGAGCCCCGCATCGGGCTCTGTGCTAACAGCCTGGAGCCTGCTTCGGATTCTATGTCTCCCTCTCTCTCTGCCCCTGCCCCGCTCACACTCTACATCTCTCTCTCTCTCTCCCTCTCTCTCAAAAGTAAATGAACATTTAAAAAAAATAAAAAAAAAAAAGCGACAGGAGCAAACACCCCCGTGAGGGGGGGGGGGGGGCCCAGCTTCCAGTTTTTCACCATTAAGGGTGATCACAGCTGTGGGATTTTAATAAATGCCCTTTATCAGATTGAGAAAGCTCCCTTCTATACCAGATGTGTTGAGGGAGGGTCTTCCCATGAAGGGGTGTTGAATTTTGTCAGATGTATTTTCTGTGTTATTCAGACCATTGTATGGTTTTCGTCCCTGTTTTTGTATTGGTAGGCTGTAATACATGAGTTGATTTTCAGGGGTTAGAACACCCTTGCATATCTTGGGATAAATCTCACTTGTTCAGAGTATATAATCCTTTTTATATATTGCTGTATGGTTTGCTAGTACTTTGTTGAATGTTTTTGCATAACACAGGTATAATGAATATCTATATTCATAAGAGATACTGGTGTGGTTCTCTTTTCCCATGATGCTTTCATCTGGTTTTGGCCATCTTTTTTTTTTTTTTTTTAATGTTTATTTATTTATTTTGAGAGAGAGAGAGTGTGATCCGGGGAGGGGGAGAGAGAGAGAGAGAGAGAGTGTCCCAAGCAGGCTCCACCCTGTCAGCACAGAGCCCAGTGCAGGGCTCGATCCCATGAACTGTGAGATTGTGACCCAAGCCGAAATCAAGAGTCAGACGCTTAACCGACTGAGCCGCCCAGACACCCCTGGTTTTGGCCATCTTTATCTTTCAGTGTGTCCGAGAGTGTGAGCAGGAGGCTCGCCAGCTTCTCCCCTCCTGTGCTCACCTGCATCCAGCAGAAAGGGGTGCACAAAAGCTCGGGCCCGAGTCCAGACAGTGTCAGCAGAGGTAACAATGGGGTGGACACAGCCTCATCTGTAAAATGGTATAGGAAACCTAGCGGACAGCCTGGAGGCGGCAGGATGGGCCTTCCTGTTCTGAGCCTTGTGATTGCCGGCAACAGTTGCACCCAAGGGAGCTGCCACATACTGAACCTTAAAGGAGGAAGGACAGCAGGGACCAACCTGAGGCCCTTCCTGGCTCTGAAGCTCTAAGAGCTCCATTCTGCCAGCTAAGCGAGCAGCGCGCCCTCCCTGGTAGGTGGCTGGCCCAGATTTCCCGGAGAAGAGGAGGGAGGGGAGCAGCATCCTTGCCCGGAGGCCTGTGTGCTTCCTGGCCAGGCCGTCGTAGTGCAGGCCAGCCACTGATAAGGAGAGGTCAGACGATGCTCTGGAAGGGCCTGCCCCGCTTGGCGAGGCCCGGAAGACAGCCGGTCCTTTGGGAACAGAACAGGGCACGGGCTGGGCGGCAGCTCTGCGGGCCCTCTCCACACCCAGCTCCCGCAGCAGAGTGGGAGGCTCTAAAAATGCAAGCTGCTGATGTCCCCACCCCAGCCAGGGACGGGCGACCAGCTGGCACTGTGGCACCAGCGGGACTCTGGCAGATCCTCTTCCACCTTCAGGTGTCATGCTAAATAGTCACCGGGGTCCCTGTGTGACCTTGAGGAGGTCACTTCCTCCCCCAACTCAGAGCCTAGCCCAGGTGTGCACACCAGGCAGCCTGCGGGGTCGGGAGCCCGTGGTCGTTCCCTCCGCAGACTCACCGTTCCCTCCCGGGGTGGCCAGGGCTACTTTTGTGCCTGCGGCTCAGTCCAGAGGCTTAAGGTCCCCGTGAGAAAGCCCACGAGGCAGGCAAGGAAAGAAGCAAGTGGCTGCCTCTCCTTGCCGCAGCCCAGGCAGCTCTCTCCTCCCCTCTCTCAGCCCCCACCTGCCCCTCCCCATCGCCCGGGGAAGAGCCGGCATCTGCTAGGTGACCAGCTCAGCTGCCATGCAGGGTATGATGTCATCTTGGATTCTGTGGTTGCTAGGAAAATGCTGCCTGCAGTGATATTTCGTGGTCCTAGGACTGAGGCGAGAACAGAATGTTCCCGAGAAGACAGGGGAAGGATTCGTAGGGCTTCCCAAGCAAAGGAGCCCCCATCCCAAGAAGTCAGAGGATTTGAGCTTCTTCCCAGGAGCTTGTTCCCCTTCTCAGGAATAGAAGTTGTGCGGGTCACGGCAGAAACGCGTCAAGGCAGGTTGGGGTGCGAGCGGCAGGGTTGGCTCCCCTGACAGCACCGTGGCGACCTGATGGCCAAAGGCACACGTCCGCGACGTTGCCTCCTTGTGTGAGGACCCTCCTCCTGCAGCACCGCAGCTGGGGGGCTCCCACCCCTCGGTTTCCAGGGGCAGCAAGAAGGAGGAGGCGGCGTGGAGGAAGACGGCCAGCGCCGTGCGGGGGGTGGGGGGCAAGGCGGACACCGTTTCACAGGCCGGAAGCTCAGCCACGAACCACCCGCACCCGCCCCCTCTTCCGGGGCCTTGCCTGTGTCTGTTCTTCTCATCCTCCCCTCCTGGGGAGATCCCCTCCGGCAGGACAGAAGAGAAGTCTGTCAGAAAGGCCACGGCAGCTGATTATTGTTCAGGGCCTGACCACGAATTGCCCTTTAGAAAAAGGGGAGGGGGGCCTGGCTGGTTCAGTCGGTAAACGTATTGACTCCTGATCTTGGGGTCGTAAGTTCGAGCCCCAAGTCAAGTGTAGAGATTTTTTCTTTTTTAATCTTAAGGGGCGCCTGGGTGGCTCAGTCGGTTAAGCGTCCAACTTTGGCTCAGGTCATGATCTCGAGGTTCGTGGGTTCGAACCCCACGTCAGGCTCTGCACAGAGCCTGCTTGGGATTCTCTCTCTCCCCCCTCTCTCTGCCTCCCCGCCCCCAAAAATAAATAAATAAGCTTTAATAAAACTAAAAACAGATACGAGGAAGGAAGGAAGGAAGGAAGGAAGGAAGGAAGGAAGGAAGGAAGGAAGGAAAGAAAAGGGGAGAAAGCCGTAGGCCCCAGGGAGGGCCAGGTCCAGCAGGGGTCGGGACCTGCTGGTCAGCTCACTTGCCTTCGGCCTCCTTCTGCCTGAGCAGCTCTGGGTAGCCACGGCAGGTCAGTGTTTTGAACTCTTTCCCTCCTCCCTCTTGCCTTTTCTGGCTGCATGTCAGAGCCTGTCTTATGGAAAACAAGACAAAGGAAGTGATTTCATGGGTGCCTGGACCAGAATCTCAAATCCATGTTTAAAAATAACAGTAATAAAGATTATGGCTATTCTCTATCTCCGTAGGAGCCAGGCCGGCTGCAGGCCAGAAATGGGCCTGGCTGTGCTCTTTTGAGCAGGTGCTAGGTGTGGGCAAAGAGGGATGGCTATTAGAAATCCTAATGAACCTCCAAAGGATCAAGACGCGAGTCTTCGGAAGAAAAAGGAAGGTTCCCGAAGGCCTCTGGCTTTGGTGACCTGGGAGGAAGCGATGTGAGCAGAGCCCTACTCTGGGACCTGCAGCCCTGGGTGCATGTCACACAGGCTTCTCAGTGGCATAGCCTTGAGCAAGCCTCTGAGGCTCGCCCCCGCAGCCCTGCCACCCTATGGTGGCGTGTCCCCTGGCCAGGCCGTAGGAAAGGCCCAGAGAGGAGGCGGTTGGCTGCTTTGGAAGCAGTTGGCACTGTGCTGGACTAACGCTGTCACGGGTGCCCGAGCCACCTTGCCCCGCCCCCATTGCAGCCTGACACCCGAGGCCCAACCAACAGCTCTTTCCTCCTGGTGTGCAGGTGCGGAGGACGTGGTGATGGCATTTTCCAGGTCGGAGACGGAGGACCGGAGGCAGTAGCTGTGAACCCCTTGGAACACCCTGGAAGCTGGCAAGGGCCAAGAGATCTGTGTGGACCTCGGCCAGCCGAGTGGCAGCAGATCACCTTCCCGATTCCCCCTGCCCCTACACCCTACCCTACCCCACTCCAGGGTCACTCAGCAGGGCTGGCACCGAAGGAGGCACCGGTGGTGCAGTTACAATTGGCTTAAAGGGACGGACTCATGATTGGCTGCAGGAAGAAACCCTTTTATTTTTAAATCTTGACCAACAGAAACCTTTTATTTTTATTTCTGACTTTTTTTTTTTTTTTTTTTTTTTTAATTTGCTCCTCGGTATATGGCTTCCCAGGAAGCTCTCCGAGATCTGGTGCTTTATTTAGGTCACTTTTTAGGAATGTGAAGGGGCCCGATTGGCTGCTTAAACTGGAAAAGGATTCTGATTGGCCAGCTAGTGGGAAACGGTGTTTGTTTTTTTTTTTCTTTGATTGGCTGCAGGTGTTCTGCTGATAGCAACAGCTTCTCTCTTTTCAATGCTGAAAACAGGGTTTGGGACATTGGTTGTTATATTTGACTTGAAAAGAAAAAAAAAAGAAACCAAGTGCGCTTTGCAATATTTATTACACAAAGAGCTTGCTGCTGCTTTCACGTGTTTTGTTTGTGTTTGCATTTGATTTGATTTTGATATGTGTGTTTGTATTTGGTTTCTCATTGGCTCATCCGCGACTCCCGTTTCCAGGGGCGCCCCCGGCTCGGCCGCACGGGCGGTGTCTCTCCAGTCCGGGGGTCCACCTGGCGAGTGCATTTGCTCTAATGCCCACACCGGGCTCCACTGGCAAGGGGACCTCCGAGGCCCCATGCAGGGTCTACAGCTGGAAAAGAGGGCCCCCGAGGAGGTTTGTGCTGTCCTGTAGGAGCAGACCAGAGCTCAGAGGTGACCATTAGCCAGGATTTATGTTCATCACTTCCATGCGTTGGCACCCGGCCAGGCCCCCTTCCGGGGGGAGCTGTGGGGCTCCCCTCCGCATGGGGCTGGGCCTCTCTGGCCTGTCCCTGCTGAGTAGAGCAGCGGGTGGCTCTGACCTTTCAGCCGATCCCTCCATATCTACTTCCTGAAGCCTCATCTGGGGCTCCTCCTGTAAAGGGCAGGAGCTGCTCCTGGCTGTGAGACCCCACAGTGGAGCAGAGGTCTCTGCCCGGGAGCCCAGAACCCCCACAAAGGCCCCAGCTTGGCTCACAAGGCCCGGGAGGCCTTTAGGTCTCCACACCCGGCCCTGACCTCCGCCAGCCAGGCTCCCAGGGTACCTGCCGCTGGGCAGTAGGCCCTGGCCCGGGCTTGGAGTCCTCATATCCAACCGAAGGGTCCCTCTCCGTGTCAGCCTGCAACAGACATTGTTTGCTTCTGAAGTGCCGACTGAGACAGCTGGCCGGGCCTTCGCTGAGCAGGTTCCACCAGGCTGGCCCTCGGCCCGGGTCCCCAGAGACACAGAGGCAGAGCAGCCGGATTTGAGGGGCGGTGAGAGCCCCAGGTCTTCCCACCTGCCCTCCTCCTTCCCTCGGGGGGAGCCTGGCCTTCTCCCTGTGTCTCTCACCAGAGTGGAGTCTGGGTGGGGAGGTGGAGGAAGATGGGGACCTCAGGGACCGGGAGCCTGGACCCTCCCCCGAGACAGTAAATGGCTGAGGCCCCCGTTTTGCCCCAGGTACCCAGAGCCAAGAGAAGATTCTCAGAGCCAGACTCCCCCTTCTCAGGGCTGGGGCTGTACGGATCACAGGAGCTGCCCTGGGGCTATGTGGACGGCTCGTGCTGTGCTGTGAGCCTTGCCCCAGAAGGACTCGCGTGTCACAACTTAGATGGCCCTGACCTCCTCCGCACGTGGGCCTGGTTAGCTGACCTGGTTAGGTTAACCTTCAAAGAGCGTCGATCCCCAGGGAGCGGGGACTATGGAGGCACCAACAGGGGCCCGAGAGCATCCTCCTCCAGGAGAGGCAGTTGGCGCATGTGTGAGCACACACACACACTTTCACTCTCAGTGTCCTGCCTCCAGCTGAGCCCCTGGGGAAAGGTCAGCTTTTGCGAGCCCCCTCCCCCCAGGTTATGACATCTGTCACCAGGTGCCAGTACCAGGTTGCCATTTTCCCCCTCTCTGTGTACCTGCAGCTCCCATAAAGGGTCCGTGTCCAGGCCAGTGGTGTGTCTGTGCCCCAGCCTGTCCTTGTCAAGGTCACAGGGCCTCCCTCTTGTAACAGCAATGGCCCCGGTCTGTCTTGCCATCTGAACACGAAAAGTGAAGGTGTTTCTGTGGCTCCATATTTCAACTGAAAATATATCTGTTGGAGAAAAAAAAATTAACAATAAAGATTTTTAATAGCTTGGTGTGTGAGCTGAGTTACCTCCCTCGGAGTTGGGTGCGTTCGCTGATTGCCCCATGTCGCATGGGCTCCGCTGCTGGGCCCTCTCTCCCCAAGGAGGCACCACAGGGAGGGTCGAAAACACCATGTTTGCTAGTTTGATTGTCTGTGACCTGGAGGGTGACTCGGGGCTTGGAAGAATTCCGAGATCTGCCCAGCTGACAGGTCCCTGGAAGGCTGAGCCCCCCTTTTGACCTGGAGATTCTGATACCGTCTTCGATTGGACTGAGGTCAGCCTTCAGAGGTGACCTTGCCCCTCTGTGCTCTCGAGCAGACACTGGGCACCTGCAAGAGTGCAGGGGCCCTTCCATCCTAGACACCCCAGCCCCCTGTGTGATGGCAGTGGTCTTGGGCTACTTGTAACAAAAGTCCGAACAGAATATCCGGCCCCTCCGTCATCCCAGAAGTGGGAGATTTATTGCTGTTCAGCTGTATATTCAAGTTTAGAAGCTGAAATCATTTCTGCTTTAGGAATTTTTGCTTTGGAAGCATTTTCTAGAATGTTTCATTTCCACCCTTCATCATCCCATTTTAGGTCTTCCTTTTTTTTTTTTTTTTTTTTTTTTTCCCCACTTACATGGACTCCCTGCTTCTATTTCCTTTTCAAAGAGTTTCACTGGGAGCTAAACGCTGTGGGGTTTATAGACTCTGAGGACGGACGGCCCAATCGACATCATTCACTCTTAGCATTGGGACAGATGTTGAAGGCCACCTAACAGGCCACACGGTGACCAGATGTGCGTCACCTCTGAAAGATCTCTAAAAAGGGCTTGTCTAGGCTTTGCTTGGATACCCTCCAGGGTATTTTACATGGAGTTGGACTGCCTTTCTCTGTAGGTTTTTATTTATTTGAATGTTTATTTATTTTTGAGAGAGAGACAGAGGATGGGGGGAGGGGCAGAGAGAGAGAGGGCGACACAGAATCTGAAGCAGGCTCCAGGCTCCGAGCTGTCAGCACAGAGCCCGACGCAGGGCTCAAACTCACGAACCGCAAGATCATGACCCGAGCCGAAGTCAGACGCTTAACCGACTGAGCCACCCAGGTGCCCCGAGGAAAAAATTTTTAAAAAGACAGCTGTGTTAGCCAGACATTACAGAGACACAATCTCCAAGGGCTCACGTTAGGTAAATTACTTGTGTTCTGATTTGCACTGTCGGGAGTTAACCTTGGCGTTAATCTGCTCTTCTACACTGAGCAGTTGAGCAGGGGGAGGCACTGACTGGCCCTGGTGCCACTGCCCAGCCCCCAGCAGAGACCCTGGGAGCGGACCCGGGAGGGAGGCGCCCTCCCAGAGTTGTCTAACTCGGTTGTGTCTCTTGTGGGAATTAGGCCAGCAAGAAAGAGGAGTTGGGACACCACAGCAGGCCCAGGAAACACACTGGGGGCCGCGTGGCGTCTTTCAGGGTCCCTCGGCCCACACAGCAGGCGGCCTTCTGGGTTCACCTTCCTGGGTACAGGTGCATGCAGCCAGAAATGACCACAACCACCGGGATCGGGTCTGCTGAGGCCTGAGGCAGCCGGAGGCCAGGCTGAGTCTGGGGGAGGCCGGGTGAGCTGAGAAGGGGGGGGGGGGGGCAGGGTACCCTGCCTTTTGTTGGTGTTTCCCAGCCCTGGGGGGGAGGGCGGTTGAGTTATGAAGTGCTTTTCCCTGTCCCTGCAGGTGACTGGCAGCTTCGAGAATCCAGGCTGTTCCAGCCTTTGAACAGGGCCCTTTGTAGCAGGGAAACTGATCCCTCTGGGGCACCTGGTTCAGTGGTGGGGGCAGGAGCCAGCTCCCGGAGCCGGGAGCCCTACCAGTACCCACCTGCCACACCCACACGGGCCAGTCATCACTCTCTCAACGTCCCTGTTGCCCTCCGCACCCACCCCTTGCCCGGAAACAGACTGACCTGAGGCCGCGTTTAGAAAACACGCTTCTCTCTCTCTCTCTACTGAAGGAACTCCCTTTCCTTGGGCAATAACTGGGTGTTGAGGAGATTTGGGAGGCTTGTGGGGACGACAACTGCTAGCCCTAATTTAAACAAAGGCCTCCTTAAAGGATAAAGGCAGTGAGATGCTTTTTGAATATCAGCAGGTGCCCGGCCTTCACTTCTCTCCTTGACGTTGGAGACCGGTTTCCCAGAGGGACCGGGCGGTCCTGCCCGGCAAGGAGGTCAGGAGAGCCGCTGACAGGGCCTAAGCCCCATCCTGCCCTGCCTGGGCTGCCTTGTTTGCACACCTGTGGGGGAGGCTGGCCCCACGTACACAGTCCCAGGAGGCGACTTCAGACCCAGAACTTGTGAGACTTTCCCCCTCCTGGCCTTTGGCCTCGGCCCTTGAGGGAGGGAGGTTTTCCACACCCATCTTTTATGCAGGTAACTCCCTCGTCCTGGTCTCAACAACGCAGGGAACGTGTGGCGGGTGCTGCCCGTGTGCGGGTGCACAGCCCTGTATTTCTGCCATCTTCAGTCGTGTGTGAGGCAAGGATGGTATTGTCCCCATTTTACAGATGAGGAAATAACATAATTTGCTTCAAGGTCAGCGCTTCTCCCTTCTCCGCAGCCCCTGGCCAGCGTCTGGCAGCCTAGCCTCGAAGACACCTGTCCCCACGTGAGGTCAGCGACAGAGCTCAGAGATGAGGGACTGCAGGCTCGCATGGGAGCCCTGCCTCCCTACTGTGACCTCTGTGCTCTGGCACCGGCCTCGGCCTTCACTTGCTCATCGGTAAAATGGGAATAATAATAAAAACAATTGCACCTTCGACAGATTCTACGCAAGAATGCTTTGAACCCAACCCCTGCCAGACAGAATCCTCTTTTGACCCGGGTTTGTACTGTTTACCGCCACAGTATAAACCTTTATGTCCCCGTAGCCGGGAGCTGGGAAGACAGTGAGGGCCCTGGAGGCCGGCTGGTGGGATTGAGAACAAGATCTGCCAAAAAATGGAAAAAAAAAAAACCACCAAAAAACAAGAGCATCTATCCCTCATGGGGATGAGGCTGTTGCTGAGAATTATGAGCTGATGAAAATGACTAGTTTAGCAGAGACCTGCCCACAGTGGGTGGTCACTGGCTCACACCCCCATCGCCTCTGCTTAGAAGTCATTCGGCACGAGGCCTGTGTGCAGCTCCTGGAGGGGAGCAGTGTGGCCCCAGGTCCAGTCAGTGCTTGTTAAATGCTTTTTTGATGAGGAGGAAAAGGCTAAGACGATCCCTTCATAGGGACAGAGCTGCCTCCTGCTCCCTGACCCACCCCAGGCCTCTTCCTCCGCTAAGCAGCTTTGCAGGGCAGGGGGAGGAGGCGGGGAGAAGGGCGTTAATTGGAACGTCCCCTCAGCCTTCCGGAAACTGCAGAGCCGAGGGGGACCCCCGGAGGGACCTTGTGGAGGCTGGACAGGCAAGAAGGGGCCTCGCCGAGTCTGGGGGCGGGCGTCCTGTCTTCCAGGGAGCCCTCCTGCTCACTAGCTCGTGCTTGAACTCCAAATAGAATCAGAGCCAGCCAGAGAAGGGGATAAAATTAAATCCTTGATCATGATCAAGTGGTTAAAAAAAACCCATCACAGCCAGAGGCTCCTTCCCACTGCAGACAGGCTCTGCTTCGGAGCAAACAGGAGGAGGAGGACGGGGAGCTGCAGAGCCCCGAGCCCCGAGCCCCCGGCACCCCTCCCTCCCTGCCCTCCTTTGGGCCCTCCCAGATCTCAGATCGGGTCACAGACCTCAGCCTCCCCGGGGGCCCCCAGGGTTCCCTCCCGGCACTGAAGCCCGAGCAGTGGGATGATGCCCCTGTAGGCCTCAGGCAGTAGCTGCTGTCGGGGAGGCCCTCCTGGGCTCTGGGCTCAGCTGCACAGACCTGGGTTCCAGTCCAGGCTCTGCCCCGTTACAAGCTGTTTGATGGGGACAAGTCACGTGATGTTGTCAAGCCTGCTTCCCAATGTGGAACACGGGAGTAGTAATGGCTCTATCTCAGGGTTGCTGCCTGGAGTATGTGAACTGCAGCAGCGGGGTCCCCCCGGTCAAGCGGTAGGTCCCCCCTGGTCAGGCGGTAGGTGCCCCCAACTTCGACCTCCCCTGAGGCAGGGGCTGGGGCAGCTCTAGGGGTTTCTTCTGAACAGGCCATGGGTCGATACAGCCAGGTGTCGGGGGGTGGGGGGAGACAGGCTGGGACACCCGGGGGGGCCATGGGGCTCCCAGGCCTGGCTCTGGCGCCCTCTGTGTCCCTTCCCAGACTCTCGGCCACCATCTGTGGACTGGCTCTGAGGCCGCCCCTGAGGGAGAGCGCGGTGGCCTGGTTGGGGGCACCTGGCAGGCCAGAGCCTGTGGCGGGCGGGCGGGCGGGTGTGAGGAGGGAGGACTGAGGTGTCCCTTGGCCTGGGAGCTAGGATGCTGAGAGAGGAAACAATGAGGCGATAAAAATAGCTCTTTGTTTACCCTCCACCGCACATCCTCTTGAGCCCTTGTGTGAAAGCAAAACACCGACCACCCTGGGGAGCCAGACTCAGCACAGCCCGGCCCGGGCGTGCTGGGGGCTCAGCTGTGAGTGGAGAAGGGGGGCCCGGCTGAGGGGATAGGCGGGACAGCCCCAGGTGGGGCCTGCCTCCCCCTCGGCCGCTCCTACACCCCTACCCACCGCCATAGTGCCCGAAGCAGCCTCGCTGGCCTCAGTGGGCGACTCCTGGCGCAGCTGGCTCCGTGCTCCCTCAGAAATAGCCTGACCCACCCACCCTGCTCAGCCCTGCTCCTGCTGGCCCGCCCCTTGGAAATCTGTCTGGGGGGGATGGTCCAGCCTCCCAAGAGAAGGTGGTCCGGGAACGTTTCTCTGGCTGAATCATCCCCACACTCCACGTGGAACTGCCTAGACTTCAGAAAAGCCAAACCCTGGGGGGGGCGGGTGGCGGTGGGCAGCCTGGACTCTGGTTCCTCAAGGTTTTTATCCAGAACCTTCCTTCATAGCTCTCACAGCTTGCTCCAGAGGGGGGTGAACCCTGAGCCACCTGGATGACCCCCCAGACTTCTCCAGACTCCCGGAGAGTTAACCCAGCCCAGCTGCACCACTGAGCCCCTGCCGGGCACCTAGCCAGTCAGGATCTGCTGACCCAGGACCTGCTGTGCGCGAGCCAAGGAGGCAGAGATGAGAGACGGAGCCTTGCCCTGTGGTCTCCGAGGCTGCTGGGGCAGACCGACCTGGAAATAGGCTGCAACCGAGCAGCGTCCGGCAGCAAAGGAAGCCCCCCGCCTCCGCCTCTCCCCGGTCACTGAGGAGGCAGAACGGGGCTGGCACGCCCAGGCTTGTCCTCAGGGAGCTGAGGCGGTCAGGAGGGTCCCTAGAGCTCCTGCACCTGCCTGGGGGCCGTCCTTCTCTCTGCCGTGCCGTGCAACTCATGCTGGGGTGAGGCCAAGGTGATAGCAGAGGCCCGTGGCTGCCCTGGCCGGTCCCTGGTTCCTCCCCAGTAACCAGACCAAGAGAGGGCAGCCGAGAAGCCCAGGAAGCTGCTTCAGAAGGAGGAAACATATGGAGAGATGTGTCAGGGCAAGCCCCGGGGTTCGGGCTGGAAACCCAGGAGGCCCCCATTACCTACCCGGCCTAGTGGGTTCCTGCTGGCGCTGGATGGCCCTGTTCCTGCCACCCGCTCCCCAGGCTGTGTGACCCACTCAGGGCCCTCTCCCCAGAGGGAGAGGAAAGAGGAAAGGGGGTGTCCCAGTACCCTGTCCCGCCCTCCGAGAGCCAGGACAAGCTCAGGTTTAGGGGATTAAGCTCTTAAAGGGCATTAGGCAGGAGAGGAGGCCGGGAGGGTGAGGGGAGGACAGGGCACCATGGAGAGAGCACCGGACGACCACCACCAGTCCACTAACCCTGGCTGATTCTATTCCGTGTGTCTGAGCCTCAGTTTCCCATCTGTAAAACAGGGTTGTGGGAGCCAGCGCTGATCCTCAGACCCTCTTGGCCTCTACCCTCCAGGCGGGTGGGAGCGTTGTGTCCTCCTCTCCTCCTTTTCAGTAATGGTGGCCCTGGCTTGCTTTAGCCCGTGAAGTATGGGTAGAAGTGACGGGTCCCTGCAGGCCGAAGCCCTTTGTTTATCTTCAAAGAAAAGAGAGAGCGTGCGAGTGGGGGGCATGAGGAGAGAGAGGAACTTAAGCAGGCTCCACGCCCAGAGCAGAACCTCAGGCGGGACTTGATCTCGCGAACCGTGAGATCGCCACCTGGGCCGAAATCAAGAGTCAGAGGCTTAACTGACTGAGCCTCCCAGGCGCGCCTGCAGGTGGAGGCTTTGAGGGCCTCCCGGGAACGTTCTGGAGGTGGCTGCCCCGTCAGCCTGTGTCCTGGCAAGGCCCCAGCCAGTCCACACTCGAGGAAGGAAGTGCGCGGTTTGCTGCCCTGGGGCTCTTGAGTCTGTTTGTTTCTCCACCGTCGGCCGGCCTCCCCGGACCACTGCGTTGCCTCAGTGATCTTGAGCCTTCGAAGCTGTGTGGCTTCTGACTCCTGCCCTAGCTGAGAACACTCTGTCCCACTCCCAGCTCGAGGGCTCCGCTGAAAGGTCGTGTCTAGGAGCTGCTCGTTTCTCTGGGGCCTGAGAAAACACCGGTGACCGCCCGGGTCCCCACCCCGGACTCTACAGGGCAGTGGCTGCCCTTTGCACTCAGGATAAAAATCTCCCCTCCCTGTTGCGGGCACTCCGGGCAGGGACCTGGCCCCGGGTGATCTCTGATCTCATCTCCCCACGCTGTCCCCCGCTCTTGAAGCCCAGCCTTCAGTCCCCCAGCCATGCCAAGCCCGCCCTGTTGTTTCCTCCTGTCGCGTTTTTCCCACACGACTGAATCCTCACCTTTCAGTTGTCGGCTTAAATGTCACCCCCCGTCTCAGTCTCCTCCGGCTGCTGTAACAAAATCCCACACGCTGGGTGGCTTGCAAACAACAGAAATTCATTTCTCGCAGCCCAAGGTTAGGGGGCCAGCGTGGTCAGGTTCTGGTGAGGGCCTCTTTCCCGCTTCTGCCTTCTGTGTCCTCCCATGATGGGGAGGCCGAGGGAGCTCTGTGGGCTGTCTTTTAGAGGGCACTAACCCCATTCATGACAGCTCTGTCCTCATGACCTAATCTCCTCCCCACGACCCCACCTCCTAACATCACCACATCGGGTGTTAGGATGTCAACATACAATTCTGGGGGAAGCACAAACGTTCAGATCGTAACACCCCCTCAGAGGGTCTTTTTTTTTTTTTTTAATTTTTTTAATGTTTATTTATTTTTGAGAGAGGGAGACAGAGCATGAGCTGGGGAGGGGTAGAGAGAGGGAGACACAGAATCCGAAGCAGGCTCCAGGCTCCGAGCCGTCAGCCCAGAGCCCGATGTGGGTCTCGAACTCACAAACCGCAAGATCATGACCTGAGCCAAAGTCGGCCGCTTAACCGACTGAGCCACCCAGGTGCCCTGTTCTTTTTTTTTTTTTTTTTAATGTTTATTTATTTGTTTATTTTGAGAGAGAGAGAGAGAGAGAGAGCACCAGCAGGGAGGGAGACATAGAGAGAGGAGAGAGAAAATCCCAAGCAGGCTCCCCACTGTCAGTGCAGAGCCTGACGCGGGGCTTGATCCCATGAACCAGGAGGTCGAGACCTGAGCCGAAATCAAGAGTCAGATGCTTAGCTGGCTGACCCGCCCAGGTGCCCCACTCCGTCAGAGGTTCTCAACTGACCACCTTGTTTTGCTTTCTAGTCTCTGACGTGCTCTCTTTTCTTTATCTGAAATATCTGCTCCGCTAGAAGGGAAGCTCATGGGAGCGGGGCCCTTGTCCAACAACTTCTGCTGTGTCCGCAGTGACATGTACCTGATATATCGTGGGCTCTCAATGAACGTTTGATTTTTAAATGAATGAATAATCTTGACCTTGAGATGGCTCCTCTGCCGAGCCTTCTGTGACCCACAGGGACAGTGACGCCATTTTCTGAGCGAAAGTTGTCCCGACAACTGTCCGAAAGGACCTGTGGAGAGGAGGGCATCCTCTCTGTTTCTCTGGCTGAGGCCTCAGGGCACCTTTTGGCAGGGCTGGGCCCCGGCACCCACAATTCTGGGCTACTCATGGGGCAGGGCGGCCGACCGTGGTCAGGACTTTTTGGTTTGCAAGCAACCAAAACCCAGCTCCAACCGGCTCACTTTGGTGGGGGAGGTAGTTCATAGGATTAAGGCAATTGCTGTGGGAACCAGGGCCTCAGGGATGGGAACTGGGGACTCGATGCTTCCAGAACCTTCTCTCCCTCTAAATCCATGTCTGCTGGTTTCTGCTTTACTGCATTTTGGCCCCGTCATCTCCTTTCGGACTGAGCTCCCCTGATAGCAGAACCCAGCTCCTGGCAGCTTCAGTGAGAGGAAAGATGCTTTCTCTCAGTGCCCCCAACCCAGGGCAGTCTTTGGTTGGCCCTCCTTGGGTAGTGTGCCAACCCACTGGGCCAACCCACAGCTGCTGTGGCTGGAGTGGGGTATCAAGATCACCACCAGAACCACATGCAGGGGGCAGTGGTGGTACCTAAAGGGGAGAATGCCATGTGGGCAGGGACCAACTGTCCACGACTAGCCTCTGGTGCCGGCTGAACCTCTGAGTGAGGAAATCCCACAGTGACTCCAGCCCTGGTGCTCAGCCAGCCTGCCCTGGGTGGGGAGGAGGAGCAGGGGTAGGAAGGGGACCCTCCCACTGAGCTGGAGACCAGAGTTTTCTTCTCCCCCGTTTCGACCTGGTTTTGCCATCCCAGAGCACTCCCGCGATGTCACGAAGCCCCATCTGGAACAGCAGGTGTCCCACAAAAGTCAAAGAAAGCTCGAAAACGTTGCATGCTGTACCCACTCTTTTGGACGGTCTGAAGGTTCTGAAAAGTCCTGCGATGATCCATTTCATTTCATTTCGCTTCTCCCTCATCTATTTGACCACAGAACTCTTAAGGGTTTTTTTTTTGTTGTGGTTATTTATTTATTTTTTGAACGTTTATTTATTTTGGGGGGGGGAGAGAGAGAAAATGAGAGTGGGGGAGGGCCAGAGAGCGGGGGGGAACAAAGGGTCCAAAGCGAGTTCTGCGCCGACAGCAGTGAGCCTGATGAGGGGCTTCAAACCCATGAACCGTGAGATCATGGCCTGAGCTGAAGTCGGACGCTCAACCGACCGAGCCGCCCAGGCACCCCAGAACTCTTAAGTTTCTTAAATGTTCCATAGAACATTCCATAAGAACTGCTGCTGTGGAGGAAGAGCGCGAGGTATAAGATCAGAGCTCAGGTTCCGAGTCCTGTTACTTGTCACTTATGGGTTGCATGTGACTTCTCCAAGCCTCAGTTTCCCCATCTGTAAAATAAGAAGTAATATCAACCCCCACGGGATTGTTGTACGTGGGGAAGGAGAACGGGTCTTTGCTAAGTACCTTCTAAGCTGTAAAGCTCTGTGCAGAAACCTGATCATTATAACTGCCCTGACCAGGAAAATACATACACTGTTTACCTTCCAGGGTAAAGGGACGCCAAAGGCAAAGGAAGTGACTCACCCGGGATTGGCCAAGCCAGGTGGCTAATTAGAGATGGGCACAGAGAGGAGAAGGAGCCCCAGTGGCAGTTCCATGAAGAATGAAGGCCCAGGGGCCAGGAGAACAGAGGTGACATTGATAGACAAGCCCTGGGAAGAGGTGTCTTGTGGGAGGGAGGCGCTGACTATCCCTGCTGATGCCCTTGAGACTTCCGAGCAGAGAGCAATGCTGGTGTTCTCCCTCACCGGCCTTCCTTGTCCCCGTGCCCCTGGGGTGGGGGAGGCTCTGCCTGGGACAGAGCTGGGTCTGTGAGTTCGCTCGGGCTACCTTTTGAAACACTGGAGGCGGCTGAAACAACAGAAACAGACTGTCTCACAGCTCCGGAGGCCAGAAACCCAAAATCAAGGCGCGAGGAGGGTCGGCTCCTTCTGAGGGCGGTGCGGGAGGACGTGCTCCAGGCCTCTCCCCTGGGCTTCTCCCTGGTCTCTTCTGTGTGGCTACATGGTCCCTTTTCACGAGGACCCCTGTCCTATTGGATTAGGTCCGCCCCGGTGACCTCATTTTAACTCAGATCACTTCTGTAGAGACCCTGTCTGCGGACAAGGGCGCATTCGGAGGTTCTAGGGGTTAAGACTTCAGCGTCTGGTTTTCGGAGGGACGCGATCCAACCCATAACGGTGGGCATTTCCCCCGGCGGGCCCCTCCCTCCATCTTACCGGCCCAGTTCCTTGGCCGAAAGCATGTGGATTGTGGCCTGCCGGAAGAGAGGGCCCATAATTGTGTTAATTGCCACAATACTAGACCTGCAATTAATATGCCACGGGAACAAAGAGCAAATACACTAATAGCACATAATTGGACTTAAACTACACCCTCGGCAGTGCAGTGCAACTGAGCTCTACTGTTTATGCTCCTTTTCAAATTAGCAAAGATGAGCAAATTAACATGTTTCTCCTTCGCCCTGCTCAGAGGGGAGTTATAGGGGGAGCCTTGGGGATGGGGATGGATGGCGGGGAGCCCTGGTCGGATCCTTTCCAGAGTCAAGCACCCAGGCCTAATCTTTGGAGCCATAGGCAAGTGAGGGCGTCGAAGGAGAGAGGAATCCAGACCTTTCCACCTTGGCAGATGCCCACCCCGGGGTGGCAGGAATTCTTGTGATTGGGGCGTGGGGGGTGACTCACATAGCACTGCCATTATCTGGGGCCCTGGGGCAGGTTGGAGTCAATTTGGAGGCTTAAGGCTAAATGGGGCAACCTCTCCTCCTCCATGCCTGGGGTGGTGGTCAAGGCCAGCGACAGGGGCAAACCCCCCTCAGAAGGGCGGATAAGTGTGCTCTTTGGCCTCTCTTCCTTCTGCCCTCTCAGCACGCAGGCCTGAGTGCCTTGTGCCTCTGTGACTCCAGGGACAGGCTGTCTCCCCCCGACGCAGGTGCTTGCCTCCTTCGGCAGGAAGGCGCCCTGCTCAGGCCTGGAGGCGGCTGGCGTGAGCTTTAGTCCCAACTCGCAGCCTTGCCTGCCCAGCTAACGTCAGGCAGAGCCACCCCGCCCCTCGTCGCGTGTTCCGTGTTCGGGGCTCCTTGGCCTTGGCCTCCCCATCTGCCTCTCCCCTCTTCTTCCAGCTTCCAGCTGGCTGCAGCGGACGGACGCAGAGAGGGAGTCAGCCTGCAGGTCAAGTCCCCTTCCCTTGTCGCCTGTCACTGCACCTAGTGGGGCCTGTGAAGACAGGGGCGGAGGTGAGGTGGGAGTAGGATTCACAGACTCCTCGGCTGGTTCCTTCCCCGCCCCTCCAGCCGCTAGGTTTCCCCTGCCTCCCTGGCCCGGGAAAGAGAGCGAGAGGTCCTACCTGCTCAGCACTTTCCTGCAATTTGCCCCCCTCCCTGTGGCTCCTGCCAAGCCAGTCAACGCAAGGCTCATTGAGAATTCTCCAAGACCTATCTGCTGTTCCCGAGAAGACCATCTTCCTCCAACAGACATGCTCCTCATTTGCATCCTCTAAATCAATGTCCTCAGGTGATCAAAGCCGAGCGCTGCAACTCAGTGAGTTGGCTGGGGAAGAGGGAAGAGGCAGGACTCCCCCCACTTTTCTGCTGCCCCTTGAGGCCCAAGGGGCCCTGGAAACAGGAGGCCTGAGCCGTGCAGAAAGGGGCTGGGGCAGAAGTCCCTCTGTAGGTAAAGCATTGCCTTCCCCTGCTTTTCCTATAGGCTGAAAGGACAGTGGGACAGTGTCAGGCCTGTGTCAGCAAGGCCTGCTTTGATGTTCCAGGCCCTGAAGACGGCTGGGGCCCTGGGTCGGGACCAGAGGGAAGGGAGGTTCTGGGAGGAAGCGACCTCGCTCAGCCTTCCTGGTCAGACAAACAAGGCCTCAGGCCTCAGGGGTCTTAAAGCAGCAGGACTGGGGGGGGTGGGGGGGTGCAAAGAGGAGAGGGTTAATCTCCCCCCCCCCCCCAAACCCCTCCCTGTCCACCTGTGACCGATAGTGTCCTCACTGGAATGATACCCACATGTACGAGCACTCACAGTGTGCCAGACCAGTGCTGAGTGCCTTCCGTGCGTTACCACATTGAAAACACACAGCATCCCTATAAGGCAAGTGTCATTATGATCCCCATTTTATAGATGACAAAACAGGGGAGAGGCCACAGAGCTAGGAAGTGGCAGACTCTGGGTCACGTGAGGGAAGGTCCCAGAAAGAGCGGGTAACCTGAAGAGGTTTGCGTGCAGGTGAGAAGGCCATGTCTGCACGTGTGTGTGGGGGTGGGAGCCAGCCTGGGGTGATCAGGACAAGTCTGTCCCGACATAGAGGGGGCTTCTTGGCTGCCCTTTGGGACGGAGCAGGGGGTCCTTGGTCAGGTCATCTGCTTCCTTCATGCTCCGCCAAACTTCTTGGCTCAGTCCTGACCACCCGCCACATCACGCGCCAGACGGGGATCAGCCGAGCAGTTCTCCATCTTATGTCCTCTGACTTTCCAGGGCCTTGCAGAAACTTTCGCCATCAGGCGGCTTCTGGGAGATAATAGTGTCGTGGGTAAGAGTTTCTGCTTTGGAGCCAGAAAGATCTAGGTTCAAATCCTGACTCAACCACTTAGCCGTGTGGCCTGGGGCAAATTACTTCACCTCTTTCAGCCCCTGTGTTGTCCTCTATAAAAGAAGGATAAAACTGTGTTCGTTGCTCATGATCACTGCTAGCACGAAATCAGAAAATGCACACAGAATGCTTCCTGCAGGGGCGCCTGGGTGGCTCAGTCGGTTAGGCGTTCAACTTCAGCTCAGGTCACCATCTCGCGGTCCGTGAGTTCGAGCCCCGCGTCGGGCTCTGTGCTGACAGCTCAGAGCCTGGAGCCTGCTTCGGATGCTGTGTCTCCTTCTCTCTCTGCCCCCTTCCCTGCTCGCACTCTGCATCTCTCTCTCTCTCTCTCTCTCTCAAAAATAAACATAAAAAAAAAAAAAAGAATGCTTCGTGCAGGCTGGCACACAGCAAACACTATTCTGATCTCTGGATGGTTAATCCCTGCCACACAGATGAGAAAGGAGAAAAAGAGAAGTAATTCTGAGCAAGTAAATGAGCTGGAGGCTTGAAAGAGTCAGAACTTCTGAAGTCTGGCTCTCGATTTTTGTTGGTGCTTGCTGGCCCAGGGAGCCTCGGGAGAAGGAAGAAGCACAAAAAGACGGGGGAGCCTCACCTGAGGCCAGGTCTACTAATTCTACCCTGACTAACCCCTGTGAACTCCTGCTTCCCATCAGTTAACTAAGGAAGAATGAAAACCTCTATCAGGAAGATTGCTGTGAGGCCCCAAAGTTTATCGACGCCATTTGAGAAAAGGAGTATGCTAAGCAAGGGCAAACTGTAAAGGGCTGTGTGAAAGCAGTTATATCCATTGTCATCTCCTCAGATGGTTCAAAGCGGATTCCCGTATATCATCGCCGTGAGAGCAGGTACCGCTAATTGAGCTCTACTATGAGCTAAACCCTTTCTTTTTTTTTTTTTTTTTAATTTTTTTTTTCAACATTTATTTATTTTTGGGACAGAGAGAGACAGAGCATGAACGGGGGAGGGGCAGAGAGAGAGGGAGACACAGAATCGGAAACAGGCTCCAGGCTCTGAGCCATCAGCCCAGAGCCCGACGCGGGGCTCGAACTCCCGGACCGCGAGATCGTGACCTGGCTGAAGTCGGACGCTTAACCGACTGCGCCACCCAGGCGCCCCTGAGCTAAACCCTTTCTATGCAGCCTTTCGTTCAATCTTCCCAACAATCCAAAGGGGGCATCATTATTATTATTATGCCCACTTTGCAGATAAGGAAGCGGAAGCTCACAGTTTCTGGTCTTTTCTGCTAATAACTGGAACCCAGGTCTTTCTGCATCCAGACCATGTAAGACATTCCTCCTATTAAAACGCTTTTTTAAATGTTTATTTATTTTGGAGAGAGAGAGAGAGACAGAGACAGAGCGTGAGCTGGGGAGGGGCAGAG